>NC_090233.1:47875341-48175341 GCF_024489055.1 Chanodichthys erythropterus
TTACATTAGATAATAAGCCTTAACAAAATTCCCCGAACCACCTGAAAGTAATTCATATGTTGTCTAGGAAATATCCAAAACTTAAGTCAATTTACAAAAATAGCTGTCACGGTCCCGCAGAGTCAGTGACTGTACATATTCGGACAGTTCTGAACAACTTCTGCATCTATGTTTAATAAATCCTCCTAAAACATGCTATCTTACGCTTGTCAACATTGAGTCCAGCACCTCTTTTTGCCTCCAGCTAAGCCCCGCCCACTATGAAACGTTGCAATGTTTACAAACTTTTAAGGGGTCTATAATTAGAAACTTATGGCCCCAGATCTGGGGGTATCTGCAAGTTGGAGTAATGGGCGTGACAAAAGGTTGGAGCTTGTTGAAAGATAGGCAGCATAGAGGTTAAAGTCTTTTCACGGGTAGTGAAAGCTGTCTGTCAGGGTTTGGGGTAGGGTTAGGGGTTGTTTCTGTTGTAGAAATTCACCTTTAGGCACACCCCCTTTCGCCATGCCCATTACCTGCAGCTATTCCTGTCTCCTTCATGTTGAAGTCGAACACACCTTGGCTGTGTCCGAAATCACCCCCTATGGCCTCATTCACTATTCCCTACATTAGTCCACTAATATAGTTCACTTCAGTAAGTAAATGAAAATGAGTATGAATTCGGACACTAAATGCACCGGAAGGGCAGCCGCTTTTGCATAGTTTGTGACTTGAGAATGGCAGCTCCACTAGTAAGGTGAAAAGATTTATCTATAAACCTTTAAGCAAATTAAGCAATTTAACAATCAATTAAAAAGGAATTTATACCTGTATGATATTACACTGTATAGCCACATTGGACCAGTGGTTTGAAAAATGGATGGCTGGATGATTCCATAGATATAAATGTATATATGTGTATATATCTATGGATGATTCAGCTGCGGGTCCATCATTCCGGTCAGACGCGGCGTGACTCTCACAGTGCATTATGGGTATTCTCTACATCAGTTGTTGTGCACTCATTATTGTTCTATGTTTTTATTATAAATAAAGTTTAGAATTACATCGTATTTCTACTCCAATTAGTTTATATATATATATATATATATATATATATATATATATATATATATATATATATATATATATATATAACCGCGGCTGTCATAACTGATTTATTCAAACATGCATTAAATATTGAAGAAAATTACAAATTATAATGAATATGTAATGGTGCATAGCTATATTTATCAGAATGTTGCTTTCTAGAGTTCACTTTTCTAGCTAATGAGTTTCTGGTCACTGAATATGTTTTTCTGAGGTAAATGTGACGTTACGTGACATTGTTTACAAGCTGTTTTATTGACGTCTTTCTGAGGTTGAAACACTGATTGAGCTATTACACAAGACATGATACGGATTTCAGTAAGTTGTACTGTATATTTTAACATACTTTTAGATGTTTAGTCGTGTTTACTTCACGCTGTAACTGGTATTAAAGTGGAGGAGGATGTTCACATGCACTCGTGCTGCAGCTTCTCTTTAACTTGAGGTGCTAAAGCGATCTGTCACGCCACATTAAACAGCGCCAAAACCGTATTTATTTTTTGAATCTCATAATAACATGAAAGGAGGTAAGGTAAGATCCATACCGATTTATGAATGAACTGTTTGTTTTAAAGGGATAGTTCACCCAAAAATGAAAATTTGATGTTTATCTGCTTACCCCCAGGGCATCCAAGATGTAGGTGACTTTGTTTCTTCAGTAGAACACAAATGATGATTTTTAACTCCAACCGTTGCCGTCTGTCAGCCAAATAATGGGTGTCAATGGGAACTTCTACTATAAGAGTAAATAAAACTTGCTTAGACAAATCCAAATTAAACCTTGCGGCTCGTGACGACACATTGATGTCCTAAGACACGAAACGATCGGTTTGTGCGAGAAACCGAACAGTATTTATATCATTTTTTACCTCTAATACACCACTATTTCCAACTGCGTTCAGCATTCGGTTAGTGAGGTCTGATCGCGCTCTGACAACGGCAGTGATGTCTCACGCATATACTTCAATGAGTGCGAGAGATCACTTCCACACAGTACTATCCAACCTCTATTTATGGACAGATACTTCGGCATTACCACCTTTTATTCTGAAAAGCAAGCACAACAAATGTTTGCCTGGGTGCCAGTCAACTTGGGTGTGTCGTCATTCCCAAATATATGACATCCCCCCCTTCAAGGTAAATGAAACACAGCATTAACCAATTGTTAGCAACAACCTTTTCCCAAGAGAAGTAAAAGATTTTTTTAAAAAATCACAAAAGGGTGTTACTTATGTATTTTATGTTAACCAGACCTTATTTCAAGCATCCAAAAAATGATCCTTCGAAAAACCCATTGATTTCAGCGCGATGGAATCGGAAGTTCTAAAATGCAAACTCTTTTTCTGTGTTTTGGCCTATAAAAATATGTCTTCCCTGGAGCACTACTACTTTCAAGTAGGCATCTCCCTCAGCCAGCGTGTAGGTAGATAGGAAAACATCAGTCATCTTTTGGCTGGTATGTTTTCTAGGACAATGTCTTTTATTTGCTTACAGCAATAGCACAGAGCTTAATGTCAACATGCTTCTTATTAAAAATAGCTCTTGAAACACAAAAGTTGCAGGCAAAAAGTTTTAAAACTCTACCTACCCTTTTAGTTGAATGCTTAGTACATTTACGCAGACATTAAATACATTATGAACAACATGTAGTCTATGTTCTGATACAGTATTGTCATGGTGTTCATGGTGCTCATTTTGATTCTGAATATTGATTTTGAATAGGCAAATTCAAAAAGCCTCATGATCTTGACAGATCCAGTTTTCTGGGAGATAAGAACAAATGTAGGAATCCTTGAGAGATCAGCAGCATGTTATACAATGTAGTACCATGGAGAACATTCATGATTCATCACAGAACTTCCAGGTACATTCTAAACTTAAACCTGAAACTAACACAGATATATATTTGGTTTAGAGAGGAAGATTCAAAGTCTAAAAAAGCACATAGAAGGTTTATCTGTAGGGTGAAATACCAAGAGGAAGACTACAGTTTACAACAGTCCGTTTTTACAACAGTCAACAGTTATTGTGGTGGAACAACAACAGAAATGTCACAGAGATCTTGAGTCTTTGAAGATGAACAATCTTCAGTGTGCGAACCAGGAGAATCTTCAGTGCGTGAACACTGTGAAATCTGTGGGCCTGTAGAGTCAGCAGATGGTAAGGTTTCTTCCTCCAGAGGAAGGTTCTGATATTCCTGCTTGAACTTTAATAGACTTTTACCTCTCTCGAGTCTGATTTTGTCCACCAGCTGAAAAGCCTCCATGAATTCATCAATGTCAATGCTACCATCATTATTTGTGTCTGTGCTGATAACCAGCTCATTGATGACCTCTTCAGGGATCTCTATTTTCAGATAGGCACTGAGAAGTTTCAACGTCTGCCGGAAATCCTCAAAAGAGATGAGACCTGAGAGAAGCAGAAACATAGGCTATAGGACGGTGCTTTGGAAATCCAACAACAATTTATCTATTCTCTGTAGGAATTGTCGACAGGGATGTCGCCATGAAATCAAAATGGACAATTCCTTCTTTTCTTTTCTTTTTTTCTAAATGCAGCTTTTATTATAAATGATTTATCCGTGGACATCATTATTTTATATACAACCTGTCACGTACATGAGATCACAGCAATAGCAAACCACAACAAACCAATAAATTCCCTACAAGTCACAATAGGAAAGAGATTACAATATCAACTTCAGTTTCATGCCATCTTTAAAAATTAGACCATGGTCACTTCACTTCATAGACCTCCTCAGAATGCTAATAGAGAGAAATGTTGCACTCGGTAATTTTTTTTTTTTTATGTTGCGCCTACTGATCTTCGACTTTATACTGACACCTACTGGAGTGGATGCAGAGTAAAAGTGATGATACACGGGGCAACTTTTTGAGCAATGTTGCTGGGCAATGTTGCCGTCAACGGGCAACCTGATGAGACACAGGGCAACTAATTAGGGCAACAGACATTTGGCAGCAACTAATCAGAGAGGAGCAAATCTATTGCTAACTCAATAAATACTTTATTATAAACACTTGTTAGGCACTTTATTTCAACTTTTCAAATATTTTCTT
The DNA here is from genome assembly GCF_024489055.1 of Chanodichthys erythropterus. Lineage (NCBI taxonomy): Eukaryota > Metazoa > Chordata > Actinopteri > Cypriniformes > Xenocyprididae > Chanodichthys > Chanodichthys erythropterus. The sequence goes on from NC_090233.1 coordinate 47,879,508, forward strand.
CATTTTTATTAAAAATAAATGCCTTTCCGAATTGATTTGTGACAGGAAAAGGGAGAAGAGCGAGTTCGGCAAAAGGCGGATTCGAACCCGCGTCGATCGCATCAAAAACTATTCAAATGTCAAACGCCCTACAGCCTACGCTACTAGAGACTTTAGAAATATTTCCGTCTTTTTAGTATTTAACTGAAATCATTCAATAGCTTCATTACAGCATACATACATTACTTTCGGACAGTTGTTGGTATTTTAAGCAATATATGAGGTAAATTCCCTGTTTTGGGTTGACGCATGACAACTTACTAGCGTAAAAAGATAAAGGTTCACACTCCTTTTCTCCGCTCCACTGCCGCTGAGAGGCCGCCATCTTGTTTGAATTTTTTTCTGAAATCTCCGAACCGGTCATGTGATCGGCTGCTAACATTCTGATTGGAGGATCTCAAAAAATTGCCCACGACCGATCTAACGTATCCAGATATACATTTGTTGCTCATTCTCAGTGGGAAAGTGCCCAAGCAACGTTGCTCGGCAACACTGCCCGGCAACATTGCTCAAAAAGTTGCCCCGTGTATCATCACCTTTACTAGACAGCCCATAATCTAAAACCTTTTTCTCTTCTTTTGACTGGAGTCTTAGATGAATGTACATCCTTTTGAACATATGTTTCAAATAACTATTCATCTGTTTTTGAGTAACACTTTAATTTAACAGAGTTTAACAGATTATAAAAAATGTAGGGTGTGGGGGCTTGTTTTTATACGGAAGAGGATTAGGGCCAAACAATAATAAAAAAATAAAACCATCTCGAGATTAAAGTTGTTAAATTTCGAGAAAAAACGCATTAAATTTCAAGAAAAAGGTCGAGATAAAATGTTGAGAACAAATTCATTAAATTATGAGAAAAATGAAGTTAAATTTCGAGAAAAAAAGTCTCGAAGACGAGAAAAAAGTCATTAAATTATGAGGGAGAAAGTCGTTAAATTACGAGAACAAATTCGTTAAATTACGAATTTGTTCTCATAATTTAAGGATTTTTTATCGTAATTTAATGACTTTATACTGAACATTTTATCTCAATTTTTTTTCTCGAAATTTAACAAATTTGTTTTCATAATCTAACGACTTTTTTCTGGTAATTGAATGACTTTATTCTCAACATTTAACAACTTTAATCTCGAGATGGTTTTATTTTTTTATTATTTCTTGGCCCTAATCCTCTTCTGTATTTTTATCCATTGGTTGCTATTTGGATTCTAAAATGTGGACAAATTCGTTAAATTACGATTTTTTTTCTCAAAATTTAACAAGTTTTTTCTCGTAATTTAACGAGTTTATTCTCAACATTTTATCTTGACTTTTTTCTTGAAATTTAACGAGTTTTTTCTCGTAATTTAACAACTTTAATCTCGAGATTGTTTTATTTTTTTATTATTGCTTGGCCCTAATCCTCTTCCGTATTTTATCCATTGGTTGCTGATTGGATTCTAAAATGTGGACAAATTTGTTAAATTATGACTTTTTTCTCGTAATTTAACGAGTTTATTCTCAACATTTTATCTAGACTTTTTTCTTGAAATTTAACAATTTTTTTCCCGAAATTTAACAACTTCAATCTCGAAATGTGGACAAATTTGTTAAATTACGTCTTTTTTTCTCGAAATGTAACACGTTTTTTCTCGTAACTTAATGAGTTTATTCTCAACATTTTATTTCGACTTTTTTCTCGAAATTTAACAAGTTTTTTCTCAACATTTTATTTAGACTTTTTACTCGAAATTTAACTTTTTTTTCCTCAAAATTTAACAAGTTTTTTCTCGTAATTTAACGAGTTTATTCTCAACATTTTATCTTGACTTTTTTCTTGAAATTTAACGAGTTTTTTCTCGTAATTTAACAACTTTAATCTCGAGATTGTTTTATTTTTTTATTATTGCTTGGCCCTAATCCTCTTCCGTATTTTATCCATTGGTTGCTGATTGGATTCTAAAATGTGGACAAATTTGTTAAATTATGACTTTTTTCTCGTAATTTAACGAGTTTATTCTCAACTTTTTATCTAGACTTTTTTCTTGAAATTTAACAATTTTTTTCTCAGAATTTAACAACTTCAATCTCGAAATGTGGACAAATTTGTTAAATTACGTCTTTTTTTCTCGAAATGTAACACGTTTTTTCTCGTAACTTAATGAGTTTATTCTCAACATTTTATTTCGACTTTTTTCTCGAAATTTAACAAGTTTTTTCTCAACATTTTATTTAGACTTTTTACTCGAAATTTAACTTTTTTTTTCTCAAAATTTAACAACTTCAATCTCGAGATGGTTTTATTTTTTTATTATTGCTTGGCCCTAATCCTCTTCCGTATTTTTATCCATTGGTTGCTGATTGGATTCTAAAATGTGGACGTTGCACTCAAAAAAGTATGCAAACTTGTAGTCGATTGTGGGGTTTTAGCTGACTGAATGATTGGAGAAGTCCGGTATACTATGAAGACAAATGTGTACTATTTCACATAACCTTGTTGATTAGTTTATTCTGAACACAGCCACATACCTAATTATAAAAGTATATATGTGTATACTTGTGCAGTTAGTTATTTCAAGATTTTTATTTTTGTATTTTTTTTTTTTTTTTCTGAAATGTGTCACTTTGGTTTTCAGTTGCATTGCATAGGTTATGATTTTTACAAATGTGCAAAGGATTTGATGATTTATCTTTTTTACATCAAAAAAAAGCCCATGTTTTAACAAGGGTTTGTAGACTTTTTAGAAGTCTGATGTTTTCACCTGAAGATCCAGTTATAAAAATTGATTAAACATTACAAGGTCAAAAATTAGTATAATTAGTATATCATTATTATTATAACCTGCATATACTTTTTCATACCTGAATTATCTGTGTCCACTATTCTGAAAATGGTCTCCAGGGTGGAGCGATGTTTATACAGTGTCTCCAGCATACTCTGCTCAATGCACTGTAGTGAGAACAGAAGAGAGCGGTTTCTGCAAAGTAGCAACAATACTAACACAGCAGAGAGAAAGATACATTTCTGGAAATGTTCAAATCAAGTGATCTTTCTTTACCTCAGAGCTGGGCCTTTTTAGGGCGAGATCCCGGAACCAGCCGTGGTAGTCCAGCATCCCATCAGTGGTGCTGGACACTAGCTGTGGTTGGAGAACTCTCCAGGGCAGATCCAGCTGAAGAACTCGCTCGATTGCACTGGCCCAGTCGGATAAACAGATCAGTCCTGTGATGGCATTGACATTAAGTAACTAAATAGTCTAAATTACATTTATATTCCATAGCTATTCAATAAAGAAGTGGAAGTGAAATCATCACATCACTAGGATTCACAATACTGCAATACTGTATTAAAATGTGCATGTTATGCCATACCTGTGTTATCCTTATCAAGCTCTTGAAAGGCACTGAGAAGATCTGACTTGTGCACAAACAGTTGCTCTCGTAGGACTTTGAGAGCAGTGTGCTCTGTGCGTTTTAAACTGAAAGAGCATCAAGAAATGAGCTGGAAACATGACAATGAACCTGTAACACAGTAACAACTGTATCCAAAATGACTGCAACACAACATCTGTTGCAGCTTTTCCAAAAAAACTTAAAGGATTTGTTCATTTCAGAACTAAAATTTCCTAATAATTTACTCACCCCCAGACTATCCAAGATATTTATGTCTTTCTTCCTTCAGTTGAAAGAAATTAAGATTTTTGAGGAAAATATTCCAGGATTTTTCTCCATATAGTGGACTTCATCGGGGTTCAGTGGGTTGAAGGTACAAATTACAGTTTCAGTGCAGCTTCAAAGGGCTCTTCACAATCCCAGCAGAGGAATAAGGTTCTTATCTAGTGAAACGATCAGCCATTTTCTTAAAAAAAAAAAAAAAAAGCGTGTCACGCATGTCATAGGCGGAAGTACCAAGCAAGTGTTTACAAAGCGAATGTGCAAAGACTGAGTCAAACGGCCTTTACAAAAAAAAAAAAAGGTAAAACAACAATGTCAGACGATTTTGAAGAGGAGAAAATGAGATGGAATTTTTCGCCCTACTGCAGTACTTTTGCCTAGTTCATGCGTGACCTTTCCAATGTGATTACGTAATGCATGGCACATCGCAGAGCAGTGCAAGACAAGCATTAAAAAGTATACAATTTTTTATTTTTTTTAGAAAATGACAGATTCATTTCTCTAGATAAAACCCTTATTTCTCGCCTCTGAAGCTGCACTGAAACTGAAATTTGGACCTTCAACCTGTTGAACCCTGTTGAATTCTACAATATGGAGAAAAATCCTGGAATGTTTTCCTCAAAAACCTTAACTTCTTTTTGACTGAAGAAAGAAAGACATAAACATCTTGGATGACATGGGGCTGAATAAATTATTAGGAAATGTTAATTCTGAAGTGAACTAATCCTTTAAGTCGTACCAAACAACACATTTAAAATTGTGAATGAAAATCATTCCCCTTGTTCAGTGGTTCTCCACTAGGGGCTTGAGCATAAAAGACTTAAAATGACCCAAAATAAGACAAAACAATTCATTCAACTAAAAACAACCACAAATCAAGATATTTCTTATTTTAATTAAAACATTTTGTCTGATCTTGAAAAACCTGGATAACATAAGGAAGCCTAATTTTAAAAGTGTGATTTATAGAAGTCATTTAAATTAATCAAATCTTATAACTACAGGGGCATTTTTATAACGAATATGTATATATGTCAAGCTTTAAATTATTTTAGTGGGTAGAAATTGTTAGTAAAATATATTTTAAAAATCTTTATCCTTAATCCTTATCCAGTAAATCATGTGGACAACGAGGGGCCTTGGAGTTAAAAAGGTTGAGAACCACTGTTTTAGTCAAATGGCTGATGGTATGTGTATTGATTACCTTTGCCGAAAGCTCAGTCCTCGTGTCAAAGTGGTGGCCTGATACTGAACAAAGTAAGGCACAAGATCTGGACCCAGTCTGACAAAGGCTCCTCTGTTACTACCAATCTCATAGTAGTTAGAGGCTGAAAAAAGGGTCAGGACCTGAAAATCAAAATACATGGAGGCATATAACATACACTGGGGACCCAAAAATATTTGGACATTTAAGCTACACTTAAAAAATGAATGAATGTCTAATTGGATGACTGAAACATAAGTGAACAATGAATTAATTATAATAAAAGATTTTAGGATTTTTATTTATTTTTATTTTATTATTATTTTTTTTTTATATTATGCTCTCACAAATTACAAATTAAATATTTTTATTATGTTTCACAGCAATAAAATAAAAAAAAACAAAAATGAATGAAACTATAAAATATACAGTAACTTGCATTTCTTGAACAATGAAAGGGCAAGAATAATTTTCCTCTGAGCTCATCTAGAGAATTACTATATTACTCACAGGACACAGTGTCCTAAAAAGCACTCTAAATTAACATGAGCAGTCATAAGTACATGAATGTAAATGTAAATAAGACTATGTAACACCTTTAAATGAGCATGTTCATTTAAATTCAGTCCCTGTCTGACACATTAAAAAAAAAAAAAAAAAAACTACCAACAAAGAATTGTAGCTGAAATGACAAAGTCATGATTATTTCATTCTCAAAAGACTAAGTCCTCAGATCACTGCATTGCTGACCTTACGATTGTGGCAAAACTCGTATCCATCCTGCTTGCACTCGTGTGAGCGGATGATGAGCTGGAGATTGTGTCTGTTCAGAAAGTGCTCTGTGATATCAGGACCCCAGTAACAACCTCCGCCACGGACCTCATTTGGAACGCAACCGTCCTGGGACATGGGGTCGCTCCACAGCAGGTCCAAAATCTGATGACACAGAAGTATAAATATAAATGCAAGAAGAGATTGTTCCAGCAAATTTATCAAACTATAGTCTCATATTAACATAGATATACTTTCAAAACCTTTTGTACTTTATTATACTCTGTAACGTTTTTTGTTCAAAATTACAGAAACACAATTAGCCTTTCGCCGAGCCCCGCCCCCCTTAGTTACTGTTGCTTTGTCCGACAAGCCGTGGCGCTGTCACTCCACACGCAGTGTAAAATACATCGCGGAACAAAGAGGAAACTGACCACACATCGACAGACAAGACAGAGCAGGTTACTTTTGATATTAAACAAAGTCCCAGCTTTCAAACCGTGTTAGTTATTAAAGAAATTCAAACAATAAAAACCGTTTTGTTGCTCTTTAATATGTCATGACCATGGTCGTGACAGATTGCTGTAGATCCTCAGCTCAACCGCTCGTAAAAAACGATCATCTCTTCCTATTAGTCCATGAACATGAGAATGAATGTTGTTTCAAACGCGGAAAGACGTCAATACACACCATTTTTCAGGTTTAACTCCACCGAAGTTAATCTTTTAACTACTGGCTGCTTTGTCGGACAAAATGGCGGATGCTGCGTTCTGATTGGTTAGATCGCTTGTCAATCAAACTCCCGGCGAAAGGTCAATTTCAATTAATCATCCGTCCTGCTTCCAAAACATGTTTTTGTCTGACCATGATTATACAGTTTACATATTATGTTTATATTTATATTTCTTCACATCCGTAAATAAAGAAAAGTTGTCAAGGTGATGCAGAGATAGCAGTTTTGTTATTTAAACTCTAGAAGGCCAAAAGTTACATAGCCAGCATCTCATTTCAGAGGCTGTGTCCTCCTTCGGTCGCATTTGAAGGCTGCATACGTCATCAAGGATGTCTTATTTAAGAAAAGTAACCATAATAAAATTGACTGTTATTCCTCGTCGGGAGTAAATTCCTGTAATTTCTTTCTTACTTTGCAATCTAACGGTTACTTTTCTTAAATGACACCACCTCGATGATGTATGCAGCCTTCAAATGCAACCTCCGAAGGACACGAAATGAGACGCAGATACAGTTTCTCTTTAATGTTTATTTTCATGCAACATCTTATCCAAAAGACTTCCATTGTACATTAAAGGTTTAATTCACCCAAAAATGAAAATAATGTCATTTATTACTCACCCTCATGTCGTTCTACAACCGTAAGACCTTCGTTAATCTTTGGAACACAAATTAAGATATTTTTGTTGTAATTCGATGGCTCAGTGAGGCTTTCATAGGGAGCAATGACATTTCCTCTCTCAAGATCCATTAATGTACTATAAACATATTTAAATCAGTTCATGTGAGTACAGTGGTTCAATATTAACATTATAAAGCGACGAGAATATTTTTGGTGCACCAAAAAAACCAAAATAACGACTTATATAGTGATGGGCGATTTTAAAACACTGCTTCATGAAGCTTCGGAGCGTTATGAATCTTTTGTGTCCATTCATGATTCGGATCATGTGTCAAACCACCAAACTGCTGAAATCACGTGACTTTGGCACTCCGAACAGCTGATTCGACACACTGATTCATAACCTCCAAAGCTTCCTGAAGCAGTGTTTTGAAATCGGCCATCACTAAATAAGTCGTTATTTTGGTTTTTTTGGCGCACCAAAAATATTCTCGTCACTTTATAATATTAATATTGAACCACTGTACTCACATGAACTGATTTAAATATGTTTTTAGTACATTAATGGGTCTAGATCTTGGCTATGCAGGCCTCACTGAGCCATCGGATTTCAACAAAAATATCTTAATTTGCGTTCCGAAGATGAACATGAAATTAATGCTTCAAAACTACACATGTAACAAATTAGTACAGAGGTTCTCAACCAGTGAACTAGAGCCCACAAGTTGGCCTCAGGATGACTCCATTATTTAAAATGAAGGCAAAATAAAATAAGCATCAAAATAAGCCCAAACAACTACAAAACATGAACCAAAGCAGATAACATCAATGAAGCCCACCTGTTTCCAATCATCGCTGCCAGTGTCAATGATCTCTGACGAGTCTGGTTCAGATTCAGTGGACGGGGCAGAGCCCAGAATGCGGTGAGAACTGCTGAAGCTGGACATGTTAAACTCCGCTTGTCTACGGCGGACCTCGAACTCCTCCTCAACTGTCCGGGCCACAGTCCTTGAGAAATCTTGAAGGGAGCGTCTCTGGAAACTGTCCCGAGCACCAAGCGGTCTGGGAAAGGTCATCGAGCCCCTTCTGTTCTTACAGATGTTCATCTCATCAAAACGTTCTGAATTTGCATATAAACTACTGCGGGATGGAGTCTTCTTCCTCGGAGGCTTCAAAGCAGAAACATACTGTAGAAAGACAACAATCATAATCATCAGCTAAAAGAGGAGATGTTCAGGCTTTATCAACATGTAATGGTTTGTTTGACTCACTTTGTGTCTGTCCACTCGAGCTATTAGAGCGAGATCTGTGGTATCGGAGATTCCTCCATGGACTATCAGCACCCGGTGGTCGATTACTGTCACTAAGGGCAACCAGCTGAAGATCTTCTGGAGCAACTTGAGGATACGCTTCCCATGCAGCTTAAAGGAATTGAACAGATGAGAGAAGCTCCTTAGATTCATGGAAAATGCATATCAAATAAATTTCACCATACTGTGAAGCTCAGAGCAGGAACAGGGCATAACACATTACTGACAATGTTAATGACATATGCTCGTTACGTATATTCAATTGTCTACTAAGGTGTCATATATGCAGTCAAATGCTTGTTCATTTACCACCTATAAGAGCCACCAGTCCTTTAAAATACTTGTATACATGTAATTTCTTTCCAATGTTAAGAAATGACCCATTACCATATATTAAAGGAGTCATGTATGGAGTCATTTTATTCATTTAGCAGCTAGTTAACCTGTTAGCATTCCACTGTACCGCCCACGTGGTACACATACAGTGGGTACGGAAAGTATTCAGACCCCCTTAAATTTTTCACTCTTTGTTATATTGCAGCCATTTGCTAAAATCATTTAAGTTCATTTTTTTTCCTCATTAATGTACAAACAGCACCCCATATTGACAGAAAAACACAGAATTGTTGACATTTTTGCAGATTTATTAAAAAAGTAAGTATTCAGACCCTTTGCTCAGTATTTAGTAGAAGCACCCTTTTGATCTAATACAGCCATGAGTCTTTTTGGGAAAGATGCAACAAGTTTTTCACACCTGGATTTGGGGATCCTCTGCCATTCCTCCTTGCAGATCCTCTCCACTTCTCTCAGGTTGGATGGAAAACGTTGGTGGACAGACATTTTTAGGTCTCTCCAGAGATGCTTAATTGGGTTTAAGTCAGGGCTCTGGCTGGGCCATTCAAGAACAGTCACGGAGTTGTTGTGAAGCCACTTCTTCGTTATTTTAGCTGTGTGCTTAGGGTCATTGTCTTGTTGGAAGGTAAACCTTCAGCCCAGTCTGAGGTCCTGAGCACTCTGGAGAAGGTTTTCGTTCAGGATATCCCTGTACTTGGCCGCATTCATCTTTCCCTCGATTGCAACCAGTCGCCCTGTCCCTGCAGCCAAAAAACACCCCCACAGCATGATGCTGCCACCACCATGCTTCACTGTTGTGACTGTATTGGACAGGTGATGAGCAGTGCCTGGTTTTCTCCACACATACCGCTTAGAATTAAGGCCAAAAAGTTCTATCTTGGTCTCATCAGACCAGAGAATCTTATTTCTCACCATCTTGGAGTCCTTCAGGTGTTTTTTAGCAAACTCCATGCAGGCTTTCATGTGTCTTGCACTGAGGAGAGGCTTCCGTCGGGCCACTCTGCCATAAAGCCCCGACTGGTGGAGGGCTGCAGTGATGGTTGACTTTATACAACTTTTTCCCATCTCCCGACTGCATCTCTGGAGCTCAGCCACAGTGATCTTTGGGTTCTTCTTTACCTCGCTCACCAAGGCTCTTCTCCCCCGATAGCTCAGTTTGGCCGGACGGACAGCTCTAGGAAGGGTTCTGGTCGTCCCAAACGTCTTCCATTTAAGGATTATGGAGGTCACTGTGCTCTTAGGAACCTTAAGTGCAGCAGAATTTTTTTTGTAACCTTGGCCAGATCTGTGCCTTGCCACAATTCTGTCTCTGAGCACTTCAGGCAGTTCCTTTGACCTCATGATTCTCATTTGCTCTGACATGCACTGTGAGCTGTAAGGTCTTATATAGACAGGTGTGTGGCTTTCCTAATCAAGTTCGAATCAGTATAATCAAACACAGCTGGACTCAAATGAAGGTGTAGAACCATCTCAAGGATGATCAGAAGAAATGGACAGCACCTGAGTTAAATATATGAGTGTCACAGCAAAGAGTCTGAATACTTAGAACCATGTGATATTTCTGTTTTTCTTTTTTAATAAATCTGCAAAAATGTCAACAATTCTGTGTGTTTCTGTCGAATATGGGGTGCTGTGTGTACATTAATGAGGAAAATTTTTTTTAAATGATTTTAGCAAATGGCTGCAATATAACAAAGAGTGAAAAATTTAAGGGGGTCTGAATACTTTCCGTACCCACTGTACCTTTCAAAAGAGACCAAAACCATATACTCCAAATGGATGCAATGCATGCAATTTACTTTGGGTATGCCTTTTTTAGGCGCTTTAGTCAAATTTTACAGGAATGCAAAGGGATTAATAGCCACCAGTGACAGAGTGCAAGAATGTTTAAGGCCTTGGAGCCTTAACGTTGTAATCCTCTTACCAAAGACTGGCCAACATTCACTGTGAAAATAACTGCAGGTGAACTGACCAGAGTTTCCCCTTTTAAACTGTAAGTCTAAGCAGGCCACGGGGAGTTAATAGGTGCTGTTCTTGGAACGAAATTGTCGGGATATCCCTTACTGTTTCATAATGGAGGTAAACAGCTAACACCATATGGTAAACAAACCCTTAGGAACTTGAGGAATTGTAGAGCACAGACATTAGATGTAATTAATGACCTACCTTGTATTTTCCCAGCACTTCTTTGGTGAAGCCATACCTTTGAATAGAAAATGAAATGTTTTCACCAACAAATAAAAAATAAATAAATAAAATTCAAAGAGGCAGAAGGGGAAAATCAATCTGACCATATGATTTGTGGACACTAAAAGATTAAGACTGATATCTAATCATGGTTATATTTTATATTGTAAACGTAAAGTGTAAATGATCACATTATGGTGCCACTTTGTGACCAATTCTAACAAAATTTAGTACACTGCATCATCTAGACCAAAACTCAAACTTTCTGACTCTGAGGTCAACCTTTTCCAAGACTCAAAGGCCTTCCTATCTAAGCTGATATGTACCTCTGGTACTTCTGCTGTAATTAAAAAAAAAAGAAAGAAAATCTGTTTACTGATGCCCCCTAGTGGTTGGCAACCACTGGTCAAGACACTGTCTATTTAATTACTATCTATGAACCAACTGAATGATTCAGAATTGTACATTTTCCATCAAGAGAGTCAGAAAAAAAACAAAAAAAAAACATGTATGAATCAGGAAGTAATAAAGGCAATAATGATGCTTGGACCCTTAATTATAAATACATAAAGTTTTGGTACCCAAGTTATATACAGTAGTTATATTTACTAAGTTGAGGTACTGCAAAATACTTGTGGTGAGCAAAGCTTTAAGAATATATTGTATCTATGATTATTGTATAAATACTGTGTTACTGAATGCATGTGTTCAACACATTTCCATTACCTTAAATTAATGATGTGGTCTTCATGGTTTCCTCGATTAAGATAAACATCTCCGGGATACACAAGCAGGAAAGCAAACAATATGAGCAGAATCTCTATGGAGTCTTTGCCTCGGTCCACAAAGTCTCCATTGAAAACGTAGGGTTTCTCCATTGACGGCATTCCATTCTGGCAAAATAAATAGACCACAAATCCATAGGAATAGATATACTTAAAGACAATCTCATAGATAAGTGTGAAAAGATTTAATACCTACCTTGTAAAATATTAGAAGCAAGTCCTCTAATTGTCCATGTAAATCCCCTGTAATAAAGTTTGTAACTTTATTTCAAAGGTACACTGAATACTGTCACAATAAAAAGTTAAAAGGATGTGTCAGGCATTCTCACCACAAATAGTTATTTCTTTGCTATGGCATGTAGAGACTCGGTTGATATTTGGCAACCCTCTGAGCAACTTCCACGTTTCCAGAAGAAGCTGAAGAACGTAACGAGAGTGAAGCTGCTGCTTGGAGAAACCAGAAGAGTACATGGTTAAACACATCTAGTGTTATTATCTGACTGTCATATACAGTCTATGAAATAAAGGGTGTTGTAGCAGCAATGCTACAGAAGAACCATTCTGGGCTCTCAAAAATAAAAAAGAATTTCTTAAAAGAACCGATTTTTTTTTCTTGGTGTGAAGAACATTTTGATAATCTGAACCAGGCCAGGCTCCACAGGGGGGCACCCAGTCAGGAGCTTGGCCTATCCTGGCCCCATGCCAAATAACGATTGCAAAAATGTTCAATTCGGCTCAAGATTTTGAGGGAGCTCATGCTTTTCGTCCACTAGAAAGCAGTATTAGAATGTGACCAAGGTCTTCATAAACATTCAAACGATTTTAAACTGTTCAAGCACAAGGCAAAAGTGTTCTTGTTTGATAGTACCTGAAATATGTTAAAGGTGCACTATGTAAGATTTCTGTCCGCTAGAGGCCTATTCAAAACAAAGCCGTAGCTTGATGACGGCAAGTTTGAGTGTGGAATCTTGGGACATGTGGTCTTCACTTCATAGCCGGTGGAAAAGAATTGGGATAAGACTCGGGAAGAAATCATGTTCATGGATGCGATTATTAACGTTACTGTAGTATGAAGCAGAGCAGGAGCGAGTGTTGTGGGAGCTGAACGAGGAGCTGGAGCGATTGATCAACACACGCCTCACAAGCAGCAGGACTTTTATTATGACACAGTTGCCGGCGCCGCTTCCGCTTTTCTGATCATGAAATCATCAGGTCTGCTGCAGACATTTTGTCTGAGGCATGGTAAAGCATGGTACTCACAAAAAAAATAATAATAATAATAATAATCGAGAAAATTCGATTAAACAATAAGACTAATTGTGTTTAGCTATATAACGACAATTAGTTTTCTGTCTATAAATGCAACCAAACAGTTGTTCCCATGTCTATTAAAACATGTAAATATTAAAGCATCTTTAGTGATTCCATGGTTTTTACAAAATAAAACCGGAAACTGAGGGTAACGCGGGTATGACGCAATTGACAGGCGACTCCTAGCACATCCCGGAGCCTTAGATAAAATTGCAATTTTCTCACGATTTACAAACAGTTGGAAACATTTGGGATATTGTAAGTACTCAAGTGAACAAAATATATAACACTGGCCTAATGGCAAATATCTTCCATATTGCACCTTTAATTCGTTCTTATTTTATTAATGTCTTTATTTAATGTTATTTATTAAAATAGTACTTTTTTATTTTGATTTATTTTGTGTGTGTGGCAGGCCAGTGAAAATTTTGGCAGGGCAAGTAACAAATAAACTCCTTAGCGTTGAGCCCTGTGTTTATATATAGAGTCTCTTTTAAGACCTGCCTCTTATGTTATAAAAATAAAGTTACTGTTACGGGGAAAAATAAAATAATGTTAAAACTCCAGCCCACCAGGAATGTCACTTGGCCCACCTTCTCAAAGCTGAATCCGGGCCTGATCTGAACATCCTTTTTTCCCATTATAAATAACCTTTTGTGCAATGGAAATGTTCCATCTCAGCTAATAAAAATATATTTATAAAAACATTTTGCTAATGTGTCCATTAAAGGTACAATTTGTGATATTTTTTTTTCCGCTAGAGGTCGCTAGAAGCCTATTCAAAACAAAGGCGTAGTTTGATGACGCCAAGTTTTAGAGCGGAAACTTGGGACATGTGGTCTCCATCTCAACGGACGGTGCAAAAGAATAGGGATTGGAGTCTGGAAGAACTCATGTTCGTGGATGCGATTATTAACGTTACTGTAGTATGAAGCAGAGCAGGAGCTGAACGAGGAGCTGGAGCGATTGATCAACACACGCCTCACGAGCAGCGGGACTTTTATTATGACACGGTCGCCGGCGCCGCTTCCGCTTTTTCGGTCATGAGTTTACGGGAGCTGTCCTTGTCGACAGAACCAGCGGTAGATGGTAAACAGTAATTATGTTCCATAAATAAGTAACACAATCCACCATAAAACGTGCAAGAACTAAATAAGGAACTGCTTGAAGCAAGCTAGTGGTTTGCTGGACGCTAGACTCTACTTCCGCATTTGTCCACGGCACTGTTGTCATGTGGTTTCTACGTCAGTAAAGGCGGTAACAAAGGGTAACTGACGTCATTGACAGGCGACTGCACTGCCCCGTGTCACTGTTTAGAATGGGAATTTTCTCATGATTTACAAGTAGTTGAAAACATTAGAGATATTGTTAGTAATCAGCTAGACAAAATATATAACACTAGCCTAGTGGTTTTTGGATATTTTACTGCAAAAATTTTACATATTGTACCTTTAAGTTATGAAAACGTTATTTCTGAATGTTCTCTTAATTTTCAAAATGTCTGTTTTTTTTTTTTGTTTTTTTTGTTTTTTTAATGGGTTATGTAAATGTTAAGGAAACATATAATTTTGCAAACATTACTTTAAATGTTCTCTGAACATTCTGAAACAAGTAACATTAAAAAAAATGAGTACGAACATCCAACTAAAAAAAAAACATTCCATGAACAATGTATAAATAATATTTTTATGCTAGTTTTGTAAATAATATCAAAGACCATTATATAAATGTTACTGGAATAATGTTTGCTCAACCTTGCCAGAATGTTAACCAAAGTTCTGAAAATGTTCTGTTAGCTGGCATGGATGTTAAATGTATCCCAATAAAGAAACCTTATTTAAAAGATATTTGAATGCATTCTCATTGAGCACCTACTTGTTTGTTTTTGAAGGCCTCTACAAGGTCAGCAACCTGATCCATATCTAAAGGAAAAGTTAGCCGTGGGCCAGAGTAGATGTCTGGCACATCAATATTGATGTAGCTGAAGTATCTCTCCCACTCTGCATCTCGGCAAACCTCGTTTTCTCTGAAGATGTGTGAGATCAGATTTCCTACATGGAAGAACACACAGCATGCTTTTAGCATGGATTCCAGTGGAAAGCTGTATATATGGTATGTGTTTACTTGCAACAGCATCTTTTACGTTCAGTGCTGGATGGAGTGAAATTATCCATCAGGTAACCAAGAAAATTGTATAACTGCATGAGGAAGGGAGAAAATTAAAAATTAGGCAATCTATCCATGGATATAAACTAAGTATTCCATCCATCCATCCTCCATCTCTCTGAAAGTTTATGATTAGATTAAATTGGATTTCATACTTTCATCTGGTCTTGTAGGTCTGCGTACTCTATGGACTGGAAGATGTTCCAGGTGTACCTGCGTCTCATTTCCATGCGAGCCACATACTGTCGGTACCAGCGCTGGATCAGCACCGCTGCTTTCATTGCTTTCAAGAGAACATGACGCAGGTTTTTAACACTAGCAGAGTACTTTTTTATTGCTTAGATTCATTTAAATTAATAATTGAATTCATTTGTCATAAATGCAATAACTTTAACAGGTCTGACTTCTAGAATCACACCCAATTATTATGTCAGATCTACTATATGTCATATAATTTAACTCTGTGTATAGTGTGCACTACTAAACAACAGTTAAACAAATGTCATAGGAATGAACAAGGAATTTCACTTACTTCTGGCTGCTGCAGACAAAACGAAGGCATGTGGAGAATGTAAATGAGTTACTTATATATTGACATTACACAAAAATTATTGACAGCCGTGTTGTAATTCAATAGTTAGCAAGAGATAAATAAGGTTTTACACAAGCTTTGCTGGACTGGTAAAATCTCACCTGGGATGACATTTCCATCTGTTTTAAGAAGAAGAAGTCATTAAGGTCATAACAGTACTCAGACATATAGGCCCATATCATTCTTTGAATTACACTAGACATTCTTATAAACGTTTTTAGTCAATATTTTACCTTTGTCATATCTTTTATTGAATTCACTGTTTTTTGAGACGCCACACCCCATGGCTTCTCCTGAATGTAGAACATATGAAAGTCAGTATAACAAACACCTGTATCAGACTTTATGAATCATGCATAATAAATCATATTTTATCTATTTAATGCGAATCACATACAAGAATATGAAGCAAGGGATCTTTTTTTTTTTATTAAAATCATTAAGAAAGCACAAACATGGTTGTGAATTAAACAACACGTAATATGGTAATACACAACATTATTAAATACTAAAATTCAGATCTTAAATCTAAAACAGATCTACTCCACACTCAGAAAAAGCCGTCACTGGAGCAGGACCCTTTCAAAAGGTACACATTTGTTCCTTAAAGCGATAGTTCACCCAAAAATGAAACCAGGGCACTTTGGGGGCACAATTGACTTCCACAGAAGGAAAAAAAGTCAATGGTGCCCCAAAACTGTTCAGTTTAACACATTCTTTAAAATATCTTCCTTTGTGTTCAACAGAACAAAGAAAATTATACAGATTTGGAACAACTTGAGGGTGAGTAAATGATGATAGAATTTTCATTTTTGGGTGAACTATCCCTTTAAGGTTCTATATTATTACCTTAAATTTAAACTGTACATATTAAACTTATTGAGAGGGTTCCGCCCCAGTGATTATCTGTATATCTGGATATCTTCTGTACCCTTTTTTTGAGTGCAGTAAATCATGAAATCAGTAAATCTTGTACAAGCTTTCAACATGAATACAGGCTACACCAAATGTCATGTTGTTGTGGACGTTAATGAGATCCAGAGAGCGAGTTAATCTGGGTTCCTTGTTCTCTCGCACTGGCCTCAATCCTCCTTACAGAGCAGACGACGTCAACATGCACCTGTGCTTCTGTGAAAGCCTACAAGTGTGTCAGTCATGTCTCTGCTTCGCTCTAAATCAACTTCTTATTTATTAAAATTGTTTCAAAACTTATGGCTAATTATCTCCAAATTTTTGAATCCACCAGGAGTCAGAGGTTTTTATTTAAGGAAACCCTGAACTAGGGATTATGGACTATGGATTTATAGACTTGTTTGTAAGGAAGGTTATTCATTAGCTCACCAGACATCACAATAATTTAGTGTAAAAACAAAAAACAGACATGCTAGTTTTGAAGCTAGCTTAGAAAAAAAAAAAAAAAAGGTTCAATGGGGTTTTGTATAGGGTTTTTTTTACTTCATTTTAAAGAACCCTTTATGCGTAAAAGTTTCTATATAAGGAAAAAATGTCTTGAATAATACTTTCAAGTTTCAATTTTGTCTAGTGATAAGTATGTTTACTAGCTGTTTATGTCATAAAACTTAATCAAAATTAAAAGGAATTCAAACTAAATTAAAACTAAATCCATAAAAGATTAAGATTATGTCATTATAGATCCTATGTATTGAATGTTAACACTGTAAACGGTGGCAGCAAACAATTAAGTTATAAAAGGTTACAGCAGTAGATGACAAATCAAAGGTACACAACCCCAGCATGGGTCAAACTCACCTGGTGTGCTTCTTTTCTAAATCCCAGAAGCTTTATTTCCACAACATGTCACCCAAAGGAATGTATCCGCCTGGTGTACTCCATTGGTGCTTGCTTGAGTTAGTCAATGTGAATAGTAGAAACGCAAATTAATCAATTTGCGATGACACAAAGAAAGCATAGTCACAGGTTTCCCCATATCCCCTAAGACCTTCAATATCCTCGGCAAAATGGCTCTAATTTCATTCAAAAATGAGAGAAGACCTTGTGTCGAGCTCCTGAGGCCTTCAGTGTGTTTGTTTCTCTGCTTCTTAACAGTCTTCTTCTGTGTAGCTGAATTAAGTGAACAAGCCTCAAGGGATTAAGGGTAATAGCCTGATGCGACTGGACTTTGTTTAGGAAATGGCACTTACCCAAAGAAAGCAGATGGAGAAGTCTGGACTATGTTGATGTGTAAAGTACTGCATATGTAATCAAAATAATGCAAGATACAAAGATAAATCATTTGAGGAGAAAGCAGGTTTTGTATTGATTCGATCATTTTATGTGCTTGAGATCTGAGCGGTCTGTTTTAAAAAATTCACATCTAAGCTTAATTGTGTTTTACATGTATAAAAGGGAGAATTCACAATGGATGATTTTTGATTTTTTCAATATTATATTACAGAATTGAACATAATCTGAACTGACAGCATGTTTTAATTAAGATAAACTAAAATGTATGTGTGAAATGATTTTGTTATACTACAATAAGCAGCCTTACATTATGAAATAAAAAACAACAACAACACATTGAATGTTACAATTTGTTATATGGGTTTAATAATTGCAGTTTGTCATCATTTAATATGAAATATTATTGATTAATCCAACATTAAATATCTGATCAACTGTGATGTTTTATTTCAAAAAAGTTTATTTAACAGTAGGCCGTCATCTCTACAAAATATTTCATGGTCAAGTTACATTTTTCACTGAATAACATCAGTTGTGGATCAATAAAGTTATTAGTAGGCCTATTATGTGTCCTAAATTCCCAAATATGTTTTATGTCATGACAAATGCTATGAAAGTATGTATGTTCCTATCTGAACAGAGTATCTGCATTTCTGTTCAGTCCCTGAGAAATTTGACTACAGTAACAATACTTGTATACCGTATACTTACCAGTACTACTGCTTGCCATTCGCATGTCATCCAGCATACTTGCCAGCATTTGTTTGCTGTTCCTGTATAAAACTCCCACAGCTGGGTCTAAGATCATTCAATTTTATGTGTCGTTACAATGGCCTTTTCAAAGTGCTTTTTTATTTATTTATTTATTTATCAAATTGTAAAGGCTTTTCAAGTGAAGCACGACACCTTGTTCATTTACAAGCAAGTGATCATGTTATGGTGATTCAGCATCTCAGTGGCTTGGTGAAGACGCTGCAACCAAAGATGCTCTCAAACCAATCAGACCACTGAAACACCATATCATAAGCTGTACGCGTGTAAATGAACAGAGTTGCATTTCACTCAAACCCACAGCAAGCATTTGCTGACAAGCTTGATGGTTTAACATTTGAAAATGAAGACTTTTTACAATACAATTCTGAGTTTAAATTCATTTAATCACAACAAAAAATAACATGCATTATTTATTATTTTATAGTCATCCTAAATAGGTCAAAAACAGTGGGAATTTGGACTTTGAAAGGGATTTTTGAGCTCTTGTAAAGTGAAACCCAAATTTTTACATTCAGCGCTAAAAGGATGGCTCGCACTCAAATAGGTCTCCAGAGTAACAAGTCATTTTTCAGCTTTTTCTGTCATTTTATTTTTTATGCAGATACACTTCCATACAAAATTTCCCCAATGTTCTCTTTGTCCAAAGGACATGAAACTTTGTACAGTTGTTAACACTTTCTAGATCTACAAAGGAAAAAAAATGGAGTGATATCTTGTTTTTATGTTAGTGTCAAAAAAAAAAAAAGGGTCACACTCAGGGTCTTCGGGGTCTCCACAGACCCCAGACAACAAAATGTAATTTTGTAACAAAATAATTGTACAAACAATCTGTTTATTAATGTTTTTACTTCATACTTGTGCAGTTTTTGGAGGATTTGTCATATCTTTTAAATTTATATAAATAAATAAATATATATATTTTTTAATACAAAAACAGCTTATTATGTAAAATTCACATTATAAAAGACACAAATTTCTAACTTTCATTCATGGGGATAACATGGATAATTTGACATGGTTTACTGTAAGATTTTTGCCCATCTTTTGGAAAATGCAGTTTTAAAAGTAAAAGAAATATCATTTTTTACCAGTAGATGGCTGCAGAGCTCCACTATATGCTATGTGCTATTTGACTGACTGAAAGACATCTTTTCACAAGTATTTCAGTTGGATTTATATCTAAATATTATGAAATCACAAATATGACAATAAAAGACAATAAAAATTACTTTTTGTCAAAGTTTAGCATTTGTTTTGTACTGAAAAAAATACGTTTTTCAAAAATGTTGATTTTGAGGATGAATTTTGTCCATTTTTTTAAGTGGAGTCTCATCATAATGTAACAATATTGAAAAACTGATTTTTTTTTTTCATTACAAAAATACTAAACTTTGACAAAAAGTAACCTTTATTGTTATAATTGTGATTTCAGAATATTTAGATATGAATCCGACTGAAGAATACTTGTGAAGAGACATCAGTCAAATAGCACATAGCATATAGTGGAGCTCTGCAGCCGTCTACTGGTAAAAATGATCGTTTTTTTACTTTTATAACTGCATTTTCCAAAAGATCTTACACTAAACCATGTCAAATTATCCATGTTATCCCCATTAATGAAATTTAGAAATGTGGGTCTTTTATAAAGTGAATTTTACATAAAAAGCTTTTTTTGTACAAAAACTATTTAAAAATATATATTTTAATTTATTTATATAAATTTAAAAAATATGATAAATCGTCCAAAAACTGCACAAACATGGAGTAAAAACATTAATAAACAGAATAAAATTACATTTGTTTAAAAAAAACAAAACAAGTATCTTGTTACAAAATTGCATTTTGTAGCCTGGGGTCTGTGGAGACCCCGAAGACCCTGAGTGTTCTTCCCAAACGAAGACTGCACAAGGGCTAGAATGATTAATTCTTTCAAAATAGTTGTCATCTAGTGATTTTGTTTTTATTTGTAACGCAACAGGCTATATATTGGAGTTCCCTCTCCCCCCAATATCATGCAGCCCTTTACAGCTATTAAAGGGGACTTATTATGCAAAAATCACTTTTTTTAAGGTTTGAACACAGATGTGTGCCCACAGTGTGTGTGTAAACAACCAGCCTATAATGGTAAAAATCCACCCACTATTTTTTTTAATAATCTCTATAAATCATAAACAGTCTCTCCAAACAAGCTGTTCCCAATTTCCCCCTACTCACACGTAAGAGTTATTTAATCAAGAGCTGTGAGTGATTTTCTGGGTTCCTTTTGTTTTCTGGTTCATAACAGCATATACAGCAGTAGGTAGCCTACTGTATATTACGCTGCAGCTTTCTGTCACTTTAATACACAGATCTAATAAACACTTGCAATTTCTTTCCCTAATGTTTACGCTCACGAACATAACCAACTGTGTTTGTGAACTTTGTTCCTGACACAACCTTATTTGACAGTTTAAGTGCAGTAAAACATGTAAGAGAAATCATTTACAGGACACACAGTCTGACAGCCAGCTTTCCGTGCTTCGGATGTGTGTGCTCAGAAAACCATAAATCAGAAGTTTAAACACATGCAAATAATTAACTTTCAGGATGACGAAGAACTGCAGCTCATTTGCATGTAAAAATGCATGCACGACAACAGCATGTTTTTCCTTACACTCAAGAATGGGCATTTACAACATGCTATAATAAATGATTTGTGGGGTATTTTGAGCTGAAACTTCACAGACACATTCTGGGGACATCTGAGACTTAAATTACATCTTGTAAAAAGTGACATAATAGATCCCCTTTAAAATTAGACTCATTTCCATTATAAAAAAAATCATGAAGAGAAGCAGAATTTGTTGGGTAGTTCAGAATTTAGCTGTGTTGATCAAGAGAACGTCGCGTTCCATCACACACACATCTGTGAACAGAAAGGAAAGGCCATTGACTATAATAAGACTGCTGACTGTTAAGTTTCGAAAGCACAGAAAAGACACAAGACCCAGTTATTCATCCCAATTCTTGTGATGCTCCTTACAAAATCTGACAGACAAAAAGTCAGCTGAGTGTTGCAAAATTCCCTTAATGTCAAAATGACTTCAGAGCAGCTATAGCAGCCTCTTACATTTTGATAGAAATGCTGTTTCATCCAACAAAAACAAAATGTTACCTAATCTGCCTACTATACTTCCTCAAATGACACCACAAAACAGGATGGTGGTAACATAAGTAAAGTAAATCTAAAGTGAATCTTGAGAGATATGTTTTATGTAAATATGTGGAATTGGGTAGTGTTGTGTCTTGTTCTTACATCTCTGACAACTGTTGTGTACTTCTCAGGTGTGGCGGCACTCATGACGGTTGTATAAACTGTGATCCTGGAAGGAAGAACATACTCACATTAAAGGTGCCCTAGAACATTTTTTAAAAAGATGTAATATAAGTCTAAGGTGTCCCCTGAATGTGTCTCTGCAGTTTCAGCTCAAAATACCCCATAGATTTTTTTTAATTCATTTTTTTAACTGCCTATTTTGGGACATCATTAAATATGAGCCGATTTAGGCTGTGGCCCCTTTAAATGCATTTAATATGCAAATATTGGGGGCGTACACCCTGACTGTTACGTAACAGTCGGTGTTATGTTGAGATTCGCCTGTTCTTCGGAGGTCTTTTAAACAAATGAGATTTATAAAAGAAGGAGGAAACAATGGAGTTTGAAACTCACTGTATGTCATTTCCATGTACGCAACTATTGTTATTTAACTATGCCAAGATAAATTCATTTTTTCATTTGAGGGCACCTTTAAAAGACAGCATTTAACCACCCCACAACCCTACACCAATGTTCCAATTGCATCAAAGCTCTTTTATTATAAACAAAAAAAATTCAGTGCACTGCTACCTTTTTTACTAACTATATAGAGATATACACAAAATGTTTGGTTGATTTCAAAACATGTCTATGCAGCTGAGCTTTTAGTCTGCACAGCGTAACAGATGGACAAAGACATTTTCCACATAGAATCCATGTTATACTACACTCTAAAAAATGCTAGATTAAAAGCAACCCAAGTTGGGTAGAAAATGGACAAACCCAGCAATTGGGTTGTTTTAACCCAGCGGTAGGGTTAAATGTTTGCCCAACCTGCTTGGTAGTTTTATTTAACTCAACTATTGTTTAAAAATTACTGTATTGCTTAATTAAAATTAACCCAAAGTATGTTGGAAATGAACATTTATTAATGTTCAATGAATAATTATTAAACAATAAACATTTATTAAATTGCTTATTAATACATTTATCTTAATAAACTATTAAACTATTAAATTTATATTAATAAAATATTAAAGCTTATTAATAAACATTCACCTTTTGTCTATTATTGTTGCCTCTAATTGAATCTGGTTTTTAATTTCCCAACTATTTTGGGTTCATTTTAAGCTAGCCATATAGCAATTTTTAAACAATAGTTGGTTTAAATAAAACTACCCAGCAGGTTGGGCAAACATTTAACCAAACCGCTGGGTTAAAACAAGCCAATCGCTGGGTTTGTCCATTTTCAACCCAACTTGGGTTGTTTTTAACCCAGCATTTTTTAGAGTGTATAAACTTAATGAAATTAATTAAGAATTATGTCTTGCAATCAGTGACAGAAATGTACTTTTCCATTACACTGATTTCAAGAAGCATTTCTACCCTTATAAAGACTTTTTTCCCCCAATCATTAAATCAATAAATTTTATGAGAATAAGATGCTAGGGCTCCAATTAAATGAAAGCAGTATTGATAAAATTATTAAACAGTTATATAAAATCAATATCACAGTGGCAGTCATGCTGATATTCCGGACAAAACAGTACTTTTGTTCATGTGGTATTGATATAAGTTAATTATATATATAAAACTTTTCACCCAAACCCCCATCATTTTCCAACTTGCTATTTTGAGGTGAAAATGGGGATCCAATCTGCAATACCAGTCGCTGTCTGTAAATTTTCATTTTCAGTTTTTGTTATTTATGAAACAAGGACAAACATCTAACAATGTTGAGGTGTTGCAGCGGAATAAAAAAATTTTTTTCTAGCATTCTAGATTCAATGAATTTTCTTCTCTGTATTTCTTCTATGCTCTAGTCTCCTCATTTAGCTTTCTAATAAACCTGCCATTATTGGCTTTGTGACAAATTGCTTTTGTTTCTATATTGTAAGTCACTTTAGATAAAAGCACTGGTAACACTTTAGTATAGGGAACACATTAAAAGTTTTAACTATGACTTTTCCCTCAATAAACTCCTAGTTTATTGCTTATTAATAGTTAGTAAGGTAGTTGTTAAGTTCAGGTATTGCGTAAGATTAAGAATGTAGAATTAGGTCATGCAGAATAAGGCATTAATATGTGATAAATGTAAATGGATATCATCATACGGTTACAAAGAAAGAACCCACTAGTACCACATGACATTATAACAACTTTGACAAACAATGATAAGTTAGTAAAGAAAGATGAGTTTAGAGTCAGTGTTGAGTTTGGGCACCAGACATGAAAGAGGGTGAAAGTTCAACAGATATCAATGCTTGACTGTTCTTACAGCTGAGCAGCTGAAACAATGAGTGTCTGTGAAGCGGTGTGAAAAGGCAGAGGCTTCACAGGAATTGTTTCTGCGATCTCTTCAGGATAATACCGAAATTTTGCATTGTTTAGTTAAATCCTATGAATAACCTCCATGAGGAAGTACAGTATATTTGTACTACCACATTCAAGAACTGAAAGGTCATTATTACATAACCATAAAATATCATGTGATGTGCATAACTGTCCTACTTACCCATTACATACTGGATTCACGGATAAAACCTGTAAAAACGAAAATGATATGGTCACTGAATCAACACATTTTTTCAATAAATTATTTAATGAAAGTGCATACAATCATAAACACAGGTCACATTAAAGAAAAAATCTTCAGATCTTTTTGATATCCAATTGCAGAAATGGATTATGATTGAATGCTTTTACTTTAAAAAAACATTTTAAACTATGAACATGTCCAAGTTAATATACAAGCACATTTTGTGGTACATTATGTACTGCAGAACAGAAATAAATGTCATAACTATGACAATAATTGGCAGCCAAAATGGATTTGTTCATATACCTCATATAGAGAATCCATACTTATATGGTTTTGACCAGTGGCATTTAGTGCTTTCATTGCCACATCTCTAAAAAAAAAAAGAAGAAGACCAACAAATGTGAGAGAAAATCCATAATTTGTTCACTTGAGTAAATAAACCTCATTTATCCTCTCATGTTATTGATAAAAATGTATCGTCTGCTTGCCTTCGATCGTCTCGTTTAGGGGCGGGTAGCCAATGGTCATAATTTGTTTCAACTCTATACCAGCTAAAATAAGCAAGTCAAAATCACAGGTTTAGTAATGTAAACACTTTCAGGAAACACTAGTTTTATATAACAATGTTCAAATGGAAGCCTATTGTTGCATTGTCATCACTTTTGTCTTTCATTATAACATTTTTATTGCAATTAAAAATCATGGTTGGTGCTTACTTTCCATGAAGTGGATCCAGGGGCCAGATGTCAGCTGATCCTCCCCTGTCTCTGGTGATGACCACACCCTCACCAGCATTAACACCACCCAAAATGTAATAAACATCTGTGATGATCGGCACCTTGGCCAGCCTCACTACTGCATCCTGGAAATCCACAGCTGCTTCAAGAGTCTGAAGAGAACCAACAAATACAGATTTATTCAATGCAAAGTCACTAAGTAAATGCAACATAATTTGAAATACTCAATTGTTGAATGTTTTATACATGTGTTCTCTCACCTCTCGAATTAGCCAGCTAACTGGAGAACTTTTCAATAAAACGGCTGAAATCACATTCTCCCACCAATGTCCCTTATCTGTGGAAATACAGACATAATAAAATCTCAATTAAGATCTCAATTAAAAATAAAAAAAATCAACCTACTGCGTTCGTTGCCAGAGACTGTAAATTTGTTGGGGCTCTGTCCTGTCCACAGCCCAACATAACCAGCGAAAGTGGTTCCTCTGTACGCCACCTGTAGAGAAACCATTTTCAGATTTAAGAATATAATATTCACGAGTTCACACTAACAAATAGGGCTGGGCGATATATCGCATGCTTTTGTCACGCGCATTTCGTCAGTAAAGCCGGTTCCCTGATTACCGCTAAATCGCCATCACCTGCTTTCAAATGGAGCGGCATTTAATAGACAGAGCCGTAGTTCACTGATAAGACACGCAATATCGCGTTCATTATCGAAGGTGATTCATCTGCGATATTGAATGCGATATTGCGTGGCTTGATATCAACCTACCTCAACTCAGTAAACATCAAATAAATACTCTTGAATCTCCCTTATCAGAACATGAACTTTTTAATGCTCTCAAACTCATGCCAAACAATAAAGCACCAGGCCCCGACGGATTCCCTGCTGAGTTCTACAAACATTTTTGGTCAATTTTATCACCACTCTTCATCCGTATGATTACCGAATCAAAACAAAAATCAAAACTCCCAGATAGTATGAACTCAGCCACAATTTCACTTCTTCTTAAACCAAATAAAGACCCAACATCACCGTCAAGTTATCGTCCGATTTCCCTAATCAATGTAGACATTAAAATCATTGCCAAAGCACTAGCATATAGAATAGAAAAAGTCACACCATCCATAATCCATCCAGATCAAACCGGTTTCATCAAAGGTAGACTTTCATCCAACAACACACGCAGACTTTTTAACTTAATACATTATTCATCAACTCAAAATACCAAAACCATCATAGTTACTCTCGATGCAGAAAAAGCTTTTGATAGGGTCAATTGGAAATTCCTGTTTTCCACCTTAGAGAGGTTTGGCTTTGGGGAGTCATTCATTAATTGGATCAAAATTCTGTATACATCACCTTCAGCCACTGTCATCACCAATGGACTAACATCACGTATCTTTACACTGCAACGGGGGACTAGACAAGGATGCTCACTCTCCCCTTCATTATTCACCATTTTCATTGAGCCATTAGCAGCAGTCGTCCGTCAAAACAGCAACATTAAAGGAATTCAAACACTAAACATGCAGCACAAAATTAGTCTTTACACTGATGACATATTACTATATTTACAAGACCCCACATCATCATTACAAGAAACGATTAAACTCATTGATTCATTCTCAAATATCTCTGAATACTCTATCAACTGGAGTAAATCAGCCATACTTTCATTACATTCCAATAGCTTGGATGTGACATCCCAGACACCACCTATTCCTTTGTGCACCAACTATATCACATACTTAGGCATTAAGGTTTCCCCCAGGCTGTCAGAGCTGTTTGGACTCAACTTTACTCCATTACTTAAAACAATAAATGATGACCTGCATCGCTGGATGAATTTACCACTATCCATTATGGGCAGAATATCAGTAATTAAAATGGCTATACTCCCTAAATTAAACTATTTATTTACAATGACCCCAGCAATACCCACCCTCACCTGGTTTAAATCACTAGATTCAATTGTCACTAAATTCTATTGGAAAAATAAGACCCCAAGAATTAAATTATCTACACTACAAAAAACAAAAACACAAGGAGGACTGGAAGTACCACACTTCTACCACTACTTTTTGGCTAACCAGCTCCAAAACATATACAAATGGATTCACCCAAACCTATCAGAAAGCACATGGCTAGATATTGAACAGTCAATTTGTAAAGACATTAACATTTCAGAATTACCTTTCTATAATCAGACAATCAAAAAGCATCACTGTTTTAAAACACCAACAATAGCCGCAGCTCTGACAGCCTGGTGGAAATTTCATCAAATCACAAACACCCCTATTGCACCATCTAAATACACCCCGATCTGGAATAACCCAGATTTTATTGTTGACAAGAAGCCACTCAACTTATGCACATGGGTAAATAAGGGCATCACACAACTTCAACATATCCTCCTTAATAATAAATTGGCACCATTTTCCCACTTGGTCCAGAAATACGGCATTGGGAGTAATTGTTTTTTGGAATATTTACAAATCAAATCATCTATTCAATCAAAAATTGACACTCAGACAATTAATCTAGACCTTCCCCCTCCAATCTCAGAGCTAATTAATATAACCTCTCCAAAAAACTACTTTCCAAAATATATAAAATAATATCCAAATCAGTCAATTCAATAAGCCTACCCAATGCTAAATGGGAATCTGACTTATCCATTACTCCTAATGCCGCTTTCTGGACACAAATCTGTAAAAATATCTACTTCATGACAAAAAACGCCAACTTACAACTTATACAGTATAAAGTACTTCATAGATTTCACCTAACTGGACGGAAATGATTTAAAATGGGTTTCGCTTCAGAAACATGCTCACATTGCACACAAAACACTCCAGACACCTATTTACACGCTATTTGGGATTGCACTTTAGTTAAAAAATTCTGGGAAAACGTTACTGACTCACTATCCAATCTTATGGGATGTCACATCCCGCTGTCTCCCTCCCTCTGTATATTAGGTGACATATCCATAATCAATTTAAACATTACAAACAGTCAATTACTCCTGGTGGCTCTAACTATCGCCAAGAAAACTATCCTCATGAACTGGAAATCAAGGAACACCATACACATTACAACTTGGAAAAATTTACTAATAGAGTACATCTCCATGGAAAACTTGTCTACCTCCACTCACAATAATACACCAGAATTACACCCCTCTTGGTCATCTCTCTTTAACTTCCAACAGTCATGAATCCACTGACCTTCTTTGTCTGAAGCCATCCTCAATGATACACCATTAATATTCACACATGACTGGGGGGTGGGGGTCAGGAAGAGATAGCAACACCAATTAATATTAAATATTAATAAAATACTTAAAAGATTACATTTAAATCTCTCTCTCTCTCTCTCTCTCTCTCGCTGCTTCTGGATCCTGGTCGGCTGTGGCATACTAGCCCCTGCCAAGTGCGGTTCTGATTAGTTGTGGGTTAGTGTGGTGTGGGGCCAGGGGCCTTGGGCTTTCGCCCTCCAGCTTGTACTTTCACCTGGGTTTTCTTGTCTCCGGCTGGCTCAGCACTTGTCTCGCTGTTTTAATGCTTCACATGTTAGATGAGGTGCACACACACATTCATTTGGAATATAAAACAAGTTTAAAGCGCAGAGGAAAAAGAGGGAAGGGAAAAAAAAAAAAAAAAAAAAAAAGCACACAGAGGGTAAGTGTGGCGTGTGCGTGGCGGCCTGGGCTTTGCACTGGTTCCATGCTGCACGACATACTTTTTTAATGCATTATACACTAGTTGACAAACATATCATGAGTATAACAATGAAAGCTGCCATATTTATAAAAAAACATAGGGAAAAAGAGAAGGAAAAGGGAAAAAAAAAAACAAAACAAAAAAAACAAAGGCAGGGTAAGCGTGGCATGTGTGGGGCGGCTAGGGTTGAGTATGGAGTTTGGGACCCTGGCCCTCGCAGCACCTCACCTTGATAGCCTATTGCAACATGACGCTGGCGGGGGTCTATTCTATCCCATGGCCATGAGGGGTGTCAGAGGCAGCTTTATAAAACCTTATTATTAATAGTTGTATCAATATTTCCATTATTATTATTATTATTATTATTGCTATAATTACTACTATTATCATTACTATCAATGGCTGTATCAATATTATTATTATTATTATTATTATTGCTATTACTACTGCTACTATTATCTTATTTTTCCTCTTCCTGATCCTTTAACCTCCCCCCTCATTCCGGATGAAATGAGTATATTCGTTAATATGTTTATCATTACTACTACTGCTAATACTATTATTACTATTTGTCATTTCTTATTAATTGGATTTATCATTATTTTTGTTATTACTGTTGCTATTATTATTATTATCATTATTATTATTATTATTATTATTAATATTGCTATTACTATTGCTTTTGTCATCTTTCTCATCCCTCATTTATCAGCTTTTTTTTTTTTTTTTTTTTTTTTTTTGTGATACTATTACCCTCTTCATCATTATTATTGTCACTAAAATTCTTATTATTTATTATTATTATTGTTATTACTACTACTATTAACTTTATTGGTCCTCTTCCTGATCCTTTAACCTCCCCCCTCATTCCGGATGAAGTGAGTATATTTGTTAATAAGTTTATCATTACTACTACTGCTAAATACTATTATTACTATTTGTCATTTCTTATTAATTGGATTTATCATTATTATTATTGTTATTATTATTATTATTATTATTATTATTATTATTATTAATATTGCTATTACTGTTACTTTTGTCATCTTTCTCATCCCTCATTTATCAGTTTTTTTTTCTTTTTTTTTTTTTCTTTCTCCTCTTGTGTGATACTATTACCCTCTTCATCATTATTATTGTCATATATATTCATATATATTTCCACTACCACACCCAGTTATACTTACATTCACACACACAAACACACCCAAATTGTACTGTTATGTATGTTTTGTTGGTCTTTGTATTTGTTTTCTGCATTTAATTTGTTTTCTGTAATTATTG
Organism: Chanodichthys erythropterus; assembly: GCF_024489055.1. Taxonomy (NCBI): domain Eukaryota; kingdom Metazoa; phylum Chordata; class Actinopteri; order Cypriniformes; family Xenocyprididae; genus Chanodichthys; species Chanodichthys erythropterus. The sequence goes on from NC_090233.1 coordinate 47,909,807, forward strand.
TAATTGTCTGTTTTGCATAATAAAAGGAAAAAAAAAAAAAAAAAAAAAATTAAAGCAGGTGATGACGATTTAGCGGTAATCAGGGAACCGGCTTTACTGACGAAATGCGCGTGACAAAAGCATGCGATATATCGCCCAGCCCTACTAACAAATGATTAGATCGAGTAAAAGAGTATGTGTATTTGGCGTGCAGTCTGAGGGAAGGGCTCCGAGGTCGAAATCTGGCCCAAACCCAGAGTACTCCCCCTATATCCCTGGCTGAAATGGGAGCCAGCCAGTAGTGGTGGAGGGATGCAGAAAACTGTCAAGGAACATTGGTGAGTACGTATACATAGGCCTTCTGTCGTGCTGATTGGATAGATCCTTTGAACGTGTTCTTCCTGAACTTTGTCAATAAAACATCATTAAAGGTGCACTAGAGGTTCACTAGAGGCCTATTCAAAACAAAGCCGTAGCTTGATGATGCCAAGTTTGAGCGTGGAATCTTGGGACATGTGGTCTTTACCTCAATGTACGGTGTGAAAGAATCGGGTTAGGACTCTGGAAGAAATCATGTTCATGGATGCGATCATTAATGTTACTGTAGTATGAAGCAGAGCAGGAGCGAGTGTTGTGGAGCTGAACGAGGAGCTGGAGCGATTGTGCAACACACGCCACACGAGCAGCGGGACTTTTATTATGATGCAGTCGCCGGCGCCGCTTCTGCTTTTCCGGTCATGAGTATGAGGAAACACAGCTCTGTTTATCATATTAGATACATTCGAGAGTGTTGAAAATGATGTTATAACGTTACTCTGTGCGTTCGCTCGGCGGCTGCTGTGAGACTCTGTTACACACTGCAGTAAGATAGATCGATTATCATATTAAATGCTGGATGGCTTGTGTTGATAAATGGCATGCAATTAATTTTAAAACGTATTGTATGATGGAGAAAATTCTGTATTACTGTTACTAAAAATGAAGCTGCATCTGATTATGCTATGTTAGCTACTTCACAAAACTTTTTCTCTGAGGCATGGTAAAGCATGGTACTCGAAAAAACAATCAAGAAAATTAGATTTAAACAATAAGACTAAACGTGTTGAGCTAATATATAACAATAATTCGTTTTCTGTCTATAAATATATCAAAACAGTTATTCCCTTGCCTATTAAAATGTGTATTAAAGCGTCTTTGATGTTTCCGTGGTTTCTGCAAAATAAAACCGGAAACCAAGGGTAACGCGGGTATGACACAACTGACTCCTCACACGTCCTTGGTTCAAATTGCAATTTTCTCATAATTTACAAATAGTTGGAAACATTTGGGATATTGTAAGTACTCAAGTGAACAAAATATATAACACTGGCCTAGTGGTTTTTGGATATTTTACTGCAAAAATCTTACATATTGCACCTTTAATATATAAAAATATACAAATAATAATCACAACATTACCTTTCCATTTTTCATGAAAAGTACATCTAGAGTTAGATTTCTGAGCACATCGTGAGGATAGTCCAGGTTTCTGCCATGGAATAGATTGCCCTTTGTATCCTGAGTTACAATACTGGTGCAAAACCTGAAAAAAAATCAAAGCAACCAGCAATGTTCAAAAGAAGTGTTTTACTAAAAAAGTGCAGAAACAGTCAACAGCCATACAGTACTTACGCAGATACTTCATAGGCAAAGTTCAGGAGCACGATATCTGAAATGTCAGTCCCATAGAAAGAAGCCATGCCCTGTATTTCTCCAGCATACGGCTGTGGGATGTATTTCTCCAAAGCCTCCACTATGGGTTTAACTGCAACATGAACCCATTTGGGAACAGTCGAGCTGCAGAACAGGGTGTTTAAAAGACATTAATGTGCTGCTGTGGATCTGAGATGATGACTAAATTTTACCCTGAATATCTACAAAGTAAACGACAAGTAGTGAATATAAAAACGAGAGGGGGAATGTCAGCCTCAGCAGCGGCTTTACTACGTGATTTGTTTTGCAAACTTAAACATTTGGTTGTCTGTGACAGCTGACAACTTGTCAGCTAGTTGTGATCTAATGGCTAACATAATATCTGGCCAGAATTGCAAGAATAACATCGTAAGCAACTTTTCCTCGTAGAGCGCGTGCGGTTATCAGACTATTGAATACTTACTCGATCACTTCAGATGCAGCTCTTCTCAAGAAATTAATGTCATAGAGGTTCTTCAGAGGAGCCCATCGCTGAAAGGCAGGCACGTCCAGACTGATGTTTACCACCGGGGGAGAGAAATCAGCTGTCGATACGCTGAAAAATGTCACTCCGAGAAATAGACAGATCTTCATGGTGAATGCTGAACACTAACTGTCCTTGTGAGGGTGACATTTGAATAAGCGAAACCAAAGACTGATTCACGCTGCCCAACTTCTGTTTTTCAAAACAAGGAACTGGAGTGATTGTTATTACAGTAACACATTAACCACAAGGGGGTGTTGTCCACTGTGTGAAATCAAATACTCAAAGCTTTGGTGTGGAAAAGGATTCTGCTCGAGAAGCTTCGCTTTTCCGGTTAATGTGTCTAAATGCTGGAGCCTAAAAATAAAAGCTGATTTTGCGAGTATGTCTTGAGAACTGCATTACAGCTTGTGTTGGTGTATTTTTGACTGTCACACACACGTCGCATTTGTTCATATAGAATATTTTTTTCCTTTTGAGGAAACGCAGAATGTATTACGCACAGACAGATGATGTGCAGATGTTTTTTTTGCACTTTCTGGCACTACTACTGTAATAACTCAGACTTTATGCAAGTTTTTCTTGCATGGTGAATCATGTCTAAAAAAAAAATATAGGCCTATGTATTCAAAATATTGAAGAAAATGTTATAGTTAACTTTTTACGACGCTTTAGTATCAAGTAGCGTTCTTATAGAATAAATAAGTAATCTTACAAAAACTGTTTTTATTTATTTTATTTATTTATTTACACTTCAAATTATATGACGCCATTCGTCTTCTAATTTGTGCAAGAGTGTCCGTCCACTTTGTTTAGCGGCATTTGTTCCAGAAGTATTTTTCCATTCATTTCCCCATAGTTTTAAAGAGTTGTAACCCAGCTAACACACGACGTAACAGTTACGTAATGTATTCGTACTTTTTGGTAATTTCATGACTTACTAACTGACAACGTAACTACGACGTCGCATGCCAGTAATTTCAATACCTTCAGATTACCATCTCACAACGTCGTCAGTACGACCCCCTAACGTTATAAGATTACCAAGGACGTTCCAGATACGTACTCTATTCGTAATATGTTGGTAATTCCATGACTTACTAGTAACGTAACTACAACGTTGTATGCCCGTAATATTATTACCATCAAATTACCATATCACAACGTTGTCAGTACGATCTCCTAACGTTATAAGAAAACCAAGGGCGTTCCAGATACGTACTCTATTCGTAATGTAATGGTCATTCCATGACTTACTGGCAACGTTACAGCAACGTCATGTGCTGGTAATTTCATTACCATCATTTACGCGTTCTTTATATGTTATTATTACCAGAATTTGCCATTTAAAATGTGTAATTAAACGTCAGACACAAGACTGAAATGTCCCCTAAGAAAAAAAAAATTGCTTTTTGACAAGAGAGTAAAGTTAATTTTTCTGAGAGAAGAATTTATTTTTCCGAGGTGATAAAGAATAAATGGCTTTTATAAAAATGTATAAAGTTAACTTTGAAAAGATGCAAAACCTTTTTTTATTGTTATGTTTATGTTAGTGCTGGTGGCCGTTAGAGTTGCCATGGCAACCGGGAAAACATTCAAGCTGCTGGAGAGGACGCTGTCAACGTTTCTCCGTGTTTCTCGTCAGTTTTATAGCAATAAAGTTCAACAACTGCGTCAGATTGGTTAAGTAACATTACCCACAGTCTACCTTAAGTACTTTATGTTAATATTTTTACCTCTGTGATTGATCGTCTGAAATATATGTTGGCAAAATGGTACGATATGTTTTTAATGATACTGAGTGCAAAACGTCTTGAATGCTTTTATTTTATGTTTCGCTGTAGGCGATATGTTTTTATTTATAGTTTGGGTATAGTTTCATTATTTTTATTTGGATTTTTGTTCATGTTCTGCATGTTTTTCAAAATAAATGAATTGAATTCATTTTGAGCTCTGCATTCATTGTTAACAGCTGTTGGAATAGCCTTTACATAAGTTTGGGCAAATGAGGACATAAATTAGGTTAAACTACTGCATGTCCGCCCATAGAAAAATAAATAAATATAAAAATTACCAACTGATTACCAATACACAACCAATGATACACAACGTTGCCACGACGTCGCAGTTACTAACTGGCAACGTCACAACGTTACGTTGTGGCAACGTATCCGGGAATTTCACTTTTCCGGTTGAGACAACGTAACTAGTTACGTCGCCACGACGAAAGTTTGGTCACCAAATTACGTTGAAGTTACGTAACAGTCACGTATTTTGGTTAGCTGGGAAGCCATGAACTACACCAAACCAACCATCCTCCATAAAAGAGAGTGCATATGATGACTGTAAAATATATGATGAACGTCATCCTTATTAGTAAAATCATAAATGGGCTTTATTAATTTGGATTTCCTCACAGCTCCGGTTCGATGACGCATTAGTGATAGGCTACTGAAAGCTGATTGGCTTGATGGTTATTATGTCTTATGTATTATTTAAATCTCTAGAGTTTATAAGATGTCCGCATTTATCATCCCTTGTGCCTTTTTACACGCATTTTGGACAGAAGCAATGACTATATGATCCATTAGACCAGTGTTTCTCAAACTGGGGTACGCGTACCCCTGGGGGTAGGCTACGTGAGGTGACAAAAGGGGGTAAGCAAACAAAATGCTGAGTAGTTAATTTAATTCTACATTAAAATAATATTAAAATAGAGCATGTATTTCTAACTGCCAAAATGTCGTAAATCCAGTACATTTAATCAAATTACCTCATCATTTGCAATAAAAAATGACTGTATCCTCACAAGCAGCATGAGATTGCGTACCGAATCTGCGGCCTTTAATCGCGCTAAATTATTGTCGTTCTACCAGAAAGACTCGGGAGGCAAGATAACGGAACACTGATATTTATTACCAAACAGCAAGCAGAATATATAAGGTTAATGATCTTTGGCGTAGGCCCCGTCCGTAGCTCACGTCCTGAGGGTTGGAGACTTTGCATTTCCTGCCTGAAGCTGAAGGCAGGGGCGTAGCCAACCCCCGGGGAGTATGGACAGGGACCATCCTGGTGGTGGTGGGGAGGATGGAGGTGAAAGTTTGCGTCAGCATCTGCAAACTCAGACAAGTGTAAGTACCAATCTTTTATACTCCAAGTGTTAGATAATGATTGGTTAGATCTGAATTAATAAGTGACGTAACATTTGAGTCTTCCCGGCAGAACTTGCGCTAGAGCTTCATTTCTACCAGAAAGACTCGGGAGGCAAGATAACGGAACACTGATATTTATTACCAAACAGCAAGCAGAATATATAAGGTTAATGATCTTTGGCGTAGGCCCCGTCCGTAGCTCACGTCCTGAGGGTTGGAGACTTTGCATTTCCTGCCTGAAGCTGAAGGCAGGGGCGTAGCCAACCCCCAAAAATGGTGGTGAGACGTGACCGCCAGGACGGAGCCCACTCTCCCCCCAAAAACTGTGAGAGGGAATGTATACCCACCAGAGGAGAATCTTGCAGTTCCTGAAACAGAGAAAAACAAATTAAAACATAATAAGAGAAGGAGAAAGGACAAGAAAACAAGCAACACAGACACGGCCGCGATCGGCCACACAGAGACACGGCCGCGATCGGCCACACAGAGACACGGCCGCGATCGGCCACACAGAGACACGGCCGCGATCGGCCACACAGAGACACGGCCGCGATCGGCCACACAGAGACACGGCCGCGATCGGCCACACAGAGACACGGCCGCGATCGGCCACACAGAGACACGGCCGCGATCGGCCACACAGAGACACGGCCGCGATCGGCCACACAGAGACACGGCCGCGATCGGCCACACAGAGACACGGCCGCGATCGGCCACACAGAGACACGGCCGCGATCGGCCACACAGAGACAAGGCCGCGATCGGCCACACAGAGACAAGGCCGCGATCGGCCACACGACCACGATGGGCCACACAGACAAGGCCGCGACCGGCCACACGACCACGATGGGCCACACAGAGACAAGGCCGCGACCGGCCACACGACCACGATGGGTCACACAGAGACAAGGCCGCGACCGGCCACACGACCACGATGGGCCACACAGAGACAAGGCCGCGATCGGCCACACGACCACGATAGGTCACACAGAGACAAGGCCGCGATCGGCCACACGACCCCGATAGGTCACACAGAGACAAAGCCGCGACCGGCCACACGACCCCGATAGGTCTAAAAGAGACAAGGCCGCGATCGGCCACACGACCACGATAGGCCACATGAAGACAAGGCCACGATAGGCCACATAGAGACAAAGCCACGATAGGCCGCATGAAGACAAGGCCACGATAAGCCTCAGAAAATTCATAAGGTTATAGAAGCTGAAAATAGTATGAAGAAATACAGCAAACATACACCACCACAAGTATTTGCGTGAAATTACTAAGAGAAGGAGAAAGAACAAGAAAAGGAGATAACATGGAGACAAGGCTGTGATGAGCCTCAGAAAATCATAAGGCTATAGAAGCTGAAAATGGCATGATGAAAATACGAAAACATACCACCACCAGTATTTGCATGAAATTACTTAACACGTGAATGGAGAAGGATAAAAAAACAAGAAAGGGAGATAAAAGCGACATAGAGACAAGGCCACAATAGGCCACACGGAGACAAGGCCACGATAGGCCACAAAGACAAGGCCGCGTTAGAAATACGTTAAAGCTATAAAAGCTAAAAATACGGAAGCAATGATGAAAACGAGAAACATAAAACCCCCACCAGTATTTGCAGAAAATTGCTGATTGTAATGAGCATTTGAGTTGAGCATTGAGCACACAGCAGTCCTCTTCATCTGCTGTTAGGAAAATTTCTAAACCATGTTAGTGGCTTGACGGAACTTAGCCAACAGGACTCCATCTAGCAGTCAGAACCTGCCGAGAGAACCCCCAAAAGAAAGTTAACTAGATAGCATAACAGATAGGTATGAGAATACTAAATTGCATAGATACAGATGAAGACTGAGAAAACCTTGTCATAATGCTATTGAAGAAAGGAAAACGCATACTTGGTAATGCTATATTAGCTAACCTTAGCTAGCTATTGAACTCTGCAAAAGCTAGCAAACCTTGGCAAAAGGATAATGCGATAATTGTTGTTCAGTACCTCGGTGAAGAGAAAAACTGTGAAGAGCCCTGCACAGGAGATGGGGCGCGATAAGCACAAGCAAAATGCTTATAACCAGGCAGGGGCAGAGTACTGAACGCAATAAATCCAGATGTTTGAAATGCGGTAGGCAGCACGATCGTGATGAACATCCACAATAGTCACGCCACAGAAATTGCAGTGATTAGACCAAGTTGCATGCGTTCAGGTCCTGAAGAGGAGCACACTATTTTCTGTGAACACCAAAATATGTGTACCATCTATGTGTTTGGATGGGCATGCGCGGGTTATGTCAAAAGTCCTTGTGCATACAGCGCTTATTGCTTAGGTAACGAACACAGAAAACCGATGTGCTAATTGTAGGGGATCAGCGAAATGCGAGATCGAATTGATGAAATGTTAGAATATCGTCAGGATATTATAATTTGATCTAGCTTACAGTCGACAGACTAATACACAGAACTGCATAACTATAAACATGCTCAAATGCAGATTAGTATGATAGTATGACGCTAAGACCAAGTAAAACATCTGCTTTATCTCACGATTTTAATTTGACAAATAAACTGACAAGTATGAGTAATATTTCAGCACTGGAAGTATTTGGTAGAATGAATCGTCTTATCCTTTATAGCTATACCCTGGGATTCGCTTGGCACACCCACAATTTCACACTGAAATAGATTTTAGTTTTATGCGGTGAAGACAATGCAGTATTATTTACATTTAATTTATTCATTGAATAAACGGAACACTGAACTTGTTCCGAACTTAAATACTTACCTGAAAATATAAACACTGTTATTACATTTAAAGGTGCAATAAGTAATATTTTTTGCTGTAAATATCAGAAAACCACTAGTCCAGTGTTATATTTTTTGCTTACTTGAGTACTTACAATATCCCAATGTTTCCAACTATATTTAAGTTGCAAAAAATTACGATTTTAACCAAGGCTCGGGACGTGTGAGTCGCCGCCTGTCAAGGTCGTCATACCTGCATTAACCTGGTTATGACCTGGTTATGACCTGCATTAACGTGGTTTCCGGTTTTAATTTGTAGTAACCATGGAAACACCAAGACGCTTTAAAATATTACACATATTAATAGACAAGGGAACAACTGTTTTGATATATCTATAGACAAAAAACAATTGATGACAAATAGCTCAACATGATTAGTCATTGTTTAAATCTAATATCCTTGATTTTGGTGAGTACTATGCATCAGAGAAAAACATTATTTTTGTCAAGTAGCTAACATAGCATAATCAGATGCAGCTTTATTTTTATTAACAGTAATACAGCATTTTCTCCATCATACAATACATTTTAAAATGAATTTATCATGCATAAATTTATCATTTATCAACACGAAACATCCAGCAATGATATTCCATTAAATCGATCTATCTTACTGCAGTGTGTAAGTGTCTCATAGCAGCCGCCGAGTGAACGCACACAGTAATGTTATAACATCATTTTCAACACACTACAATTATAATAAACGGAGCTATGTTACCTCATACTCGTGACCGGAAAAGCGGAAGCAGCGCCGGCGACTCTGTCATAATAAAAGTCCCGCTGCTCGTGAGGCTTGTGTTGCGCAATCGCTCCAGCGGCCTCGTTCAGTTCCCACAACATTCGGTCCTGCTCTGCTTCATACTACAATAACGTTAATATTCACATCCATGAACATAATTCTTACTGAGTCCTATCCCTATTCTTTTGCACCGACCGTTAAGGTGGAGACCACATGTCCCAAGATTCTTACATGCGATACATCAGCCCAGTCGTTCTAGAATTGCTATTAAATTCCAAAGAATTATTTGAGTAAACTGATGATTTTATGACGAATTGCAATATTCGATAATACAATGTCTCAATATGTAATACAATGTCTCGTTAGAAAGATCTAGACTACATTACAATGTAATGATGTGGGTGTATTGCTTTAAGGTTTAAACCGCAACGGGGTTTTCCAAGCCTTGCAACAATATCCGTATATGGTATGCCATTCTTTGTTTTGTCCTAAACGAATGGTACTTAAAATATGTGGATGATCATAACGTGCTAAAGGCTATACAATACGAACAAGCACTACAAGCAGCGTTTAACGAGCGCTCTGACTAACAAATGCGTGCGCTTGCATGATACTGATTATGAATGTGAAAAGAGCAGAAGACGATTCTTCGCCCAATAGACACCAAGGTGCATAACACGACGAAAATACTTATCACTGAGATGAAATGGCTAATCCGTAGTGAAGAGGCGAGGATGGTGAAGATTGCAGCCGTGACTAACCCTTGATGATATTGCTGAGACGAAATTCGAAAACAAAAGAAATCCGTGAAGGGAGATGCTTCTGAAATTAAACGGGAATCTTTCTCCTCTGGCCGTAACAGCTCAAACATTCGAAATGATAGGCTGACATGAACTCAAATGACGCTGTAGCTTAACATTTTTACATGGAGTAGTAAATCAATATACGCAGACATTTTGTAATCTGTTTGATTATTTAGATAATCACTATAATAGTCTGTGCATGCATCGAGAGAGGAATATTGTTTTACAGTGGTTCACTGAAGCTTGGGTTTTAGATTGAAATATCAGTGATTTAATGGATAACGACGAGACAGGCTGAATATATCCCGCACCGACGTGAAAGTTTGCGTCAGCATCTGCAAACTCAGACAAGTGTAAGTACCAATCTTTTATACTCCAAGTGTTAGATAATGATTGGTTAGATCTGAATTAATAAGTGACGTAACATTTGAGTCTTCCCGGCAGAACTTGCGCTAGAGCTTCATTTCTCGACAATGCCCCTCTGTAAAAGTGGGGATTTAGCACTTACTCGCATGAAGAACAAATATAGACATAATGAATTAATTTTGATTTAAGACGCAAACTTTCTCCGGTAAGTTACAAAAACATAACTTGTGTGAGTTCTTGTATTTAATGATGATAACGAGCAAGAATGCAATTGTTCCCAAATATCCACATGACTGCAAACGTGCATTATTATACAACAGGTCAAAAAACAAAACGTACATTTTAAACACAGTACTGCCAGTATTTACTCTATTTTGCAATGAAATAATAACGAAACCCACAGCAGAACTACAACACACGTCTGTGTTTCGCGAACAATTCTGCAGCTTTGAACGAATTGTGAGAGTCGATTCAATGATTCATTCACAGCCACTTGCTTCGTTACTGAATGAATGACTCGATGACTCACTCATAACAGTGACTTGCTGCCACCTACTGGCTGTTTTAGTTTAATATTTAAAAGTTTTACTTAGTTTTACCATTGCATATTTCTATATTGAACATTTTTATTTAAAACATTATTCATTTTATAAAGTTATTCATAAAGGTAAAAAAAATGCACTGGAAAATCAATTTAGGGGGCAAATATTGTCCCTTAATGGTAAAGGTGTGACTGCAGTCGAAGTGGAAGAGAGGGGGTACGCGGAAGGATCATAATGCCTTCAGGGGGTACTCCACGCTAAAAAGTTTGGGAACCACTGCATTAGACTGTAAGTGCCTTAATTGCGTAGTGGACGCTTTTGCTCAATTATGAATAGGCTAATGGAGATTTTGGACACGAATATTTCCAAGGATTTTAATAATAATAATAACAACAACAATAACTGTTCAGAAAAAATACCATTATATTTATTAAAGAAAACGTCATTATTAAGTTTGAAACAGTCAATAAATGTGTTCAGACTGGACGTGCGCTTAGTTATTTTTAGTGACTGACTGACTGACTGACTGACTGAATAAATGAATGAATGTGAAATCACGTTCAGATCGGTTCACAGACAGTCTTACCGTAATACCAAGTGTATGCGCGGACCGCGAAATATAGGGGCGGCTAGATTGACCGCTCATTTTTGGGTGGCGGCTGGCTTGACCGCAGTCGCTCACCTCATGTGCACGTGCGTGCATGCGATATGCATGCGAGTGATTCGAATTTATGAATTCTGACTGAATACACTCGAACCGATCACTGTTGGTTGAGAGATGAGGCGGATTTACAGACTTTTGCAGAGTATTTTCTGTGCGATTCTTGTGACTTTGAAGCTGTTCGGAGGATTTCTGAGAGGAGACTTTTATTCTAGAAGACATCGCAATATATATTCTATTTATATAAAGTTATATTTTTGAAAGAGTTCCTATTATTTTTGAGGATACTTTCATTTCATTGTTCTTCTCTGAGTTTAGAAGGAGTTTGTTTTTATTTCATTTTTTTATTATTATTATTTTTATTTATTTATTTATTTGTTTTATTTTCTTGGGAGGAGTATTTCTGTGGAGACTTTTTATTTTATTGTATTGCATTTTGTATTGCATTTTGTCAGGCTCACATCAGCGCAGATGCGGTGTCCAGGTCCGACAGCGTCGATGGATTGCTGTGCCCTCTGCTGATAGGTCAAGTTCCTGTCGAGCCAAAGGAGACGTCACGTGGCCTAACTGCCCAGGGTGCCATGGAGGCTTCTCCTGTGAACGAGAGCTCAACAGGTGAGATTGAAATAAGGCCAGGCGGTGTAAAGTGGACCGATCAATGGTACTTGCGCTGTCTGACACACACCCGAAAACGCGCACAGAAATCCTCTTCTCAGACGGCACGCGATCCCAAATAGAATTTTATTTCATGACTTATTGCTCCTGAATTGTCAAATACACACAAAATTGTCCAAAATGAAGCTGTTTTGGCCAAATGAAGCCTGGAAATGTATGTTCTCTTTTTAATAAAAGATCAGACAAAATAAGAAAAATAACTACTTCATGATAATTGAGATTTTGGGACATTTATTTTGGCAATAAGCAGAAGTCAGGCTGATGGCTTGGAAATATTTCCATTCATTTGGATGTGTAACATTACAGATAAGAATTGAACAGTAAAATGTACATTATGTCATTATATCGTTGCTTAATTTGATGTCAGAGATGTTTCTAATAGTTGTGTTTTCAACTGTTTTTCTTAATTTCACAAAAACCTACAGAACACAGGAAGAGGAAAAGAATTTGTTCTTCACTGTAAAAAATTTACTGTGAAATTTACAGTAACTTACTGGCAACAATTAGCCAGTAAGTTACTGTGAATACGTTTTACAGTAAGGGTACTGTACTTCCATTTACAGTATTTTATGTATACACTGTGAATTCAAAAACAATTAAATACTGTGATTTTAGTTGTATTTACAGTAACTTACTGGCTAATTGTTGCCAGTAAGTTACTGTGAATACGTTTTACAGTAAGGGTACTGTACTTCCATTTACAGTATTTTATGTATACACTGTGAAATCAAAAACAATTAAATACTGTGATTTTACTTGTATTTACAGTAACTTACTGGCTAATTGTTGCCAGTAAGTTACTGTGAATACATTTTACAGTAAGGGTACTGTACTTCCATTTACAGTATTTTGTGTATTCACTGTAAAATAAAAAACAATTAAACACTGTGATTTTAGTTGTATTTACAGTATTGATTGTTTTACTGTAGAAGAAAAAAATACTGTGATTTCGATTGCATTTACATACAAAAAACAGTTAAGCACTGCTTTTTTTATGTATTGTATGCAATACAGTACTATAAACAGTAGATAACAGGTAATCACTGTAAATTCAGTTTCTCGCTGTACAATTTAAATACTGTATCACTGTGATTTAATATTAGCCATCATTAAAAGAATCACCCATATTCTAAAACATAGCAATCAACTGCAGACAATAAGATAATTGTTAACAGTTATTTATTTAAAAACATTTGATGAACAGGAATGACAAAACAGGTACAACATAAAGGGATAATGGACATTGGACAACATGCCATTATACCATCCAAAGTTAACGAACATTCTGTGTTCCATGCACAGAATCTATGCAGAACTGAACACTTAATTCTCTGCTATAAAATATTATAAATTCTAATTGTATGATAGAAAATGGCTAGAAACAAACTGCATCCATGAAATCATCAGCATTGTTACTTTGTAAAATAAGCCAATACATTAACATTACCATGCAACCAAGTGTTATTAAGTTATGAGTACAGAGAATTGAACATGAATTTATAAATCAAACACATTCATAGACCAAACAATACAATCAATAAATAAATGTAACCAATGATTAATGTTTTGTTCTTTTTATTGAAAAAGTGTTTCATCATTAGAGAGATGGGTATAGTTAAATAATGATTTTATCAATTATATTTATACTCTTATGATTACTACTCTCCAAAATTTAGCACAAAAATGATATGTGAAAAAGAATAAATATTACTTTATTTGCAAAAAAAAATGTTTTAAACCATTTCCTAAGTGTCCTGTATGAGTAATATATACTGAGGTAATGTGCTTTAATACTGCTTTACTAGAACTTTTACAGTCCTTGAGCTTCCCAAAAGATAAAAAAAATCTAGAAGATGACACTCATAAAGAGTAAAAGATATGTATAAAGAGCAATATAGAGATTTTTAGCATTTCTTCAAATAATACTTTGGCCCACCCAAAAATACATGTACAGTTTTTGTTCAAGAAAATAAACATGTGGACTTTCTCAGGAAGAATTTGAGATCTCTCATTACCGTGTCCTCAGCTGTGTAGAACACTCTTTCCAACAGTGTTGAGGAGGAAGATGATGGAGAGCTGTGAGAGAAGAGGAAGTGTGTCTTTCTCAGGCTCTTCTGAGGCAAGGATCACTTTGGATTTTTGCAAACTGGAAGCTAAAAACAATGTTATTGTAGTAGTTGTTGTAGTCAGGTTTATTATTTGTTAGAAAGGAATGAGGAAAGTGTGTCTAACTTACATGTTCCTCCTCCTCTTCATCTCGGTCACCACTGCCATCATCATCCTCCTCCTCTGGCAGCTGAAAGAGAAGATTACATTGATAGAAGCTGCATTTTTACTTTTGAAAGCAGTCTCTTCCACTTACCAAGGCTGCATTTGTTGAAAAATATAGTAAAATAATAATATTTTAAAGTAGTTTTACTTTAATATTCTAAACAATTTTACTATTAGCTATTTCCTTACAGATTTTAAACACTGACTGAATGCAACTGGCTCTGACTAGGTGAGTTTGGGCAAGATCCGTTAAATTACCGAATTACATTTATAATCGTGTCACTGTCAGACTTACTCATTTTTCACCTTTCCCTTAAATCTAGGGTCTATCATAGCAGCATCCTCAAAAAATACATCTTCATGTACACGAAAGCACAAAAAAAAAAGTTTTTTGAATTCTTCAAAGTATTTTGAAATCATTAAAATATTATCATGTATATATTGTAAGTTATAACATTGTTTTTATCATGACATGAGTTCATGTCGTTCCAAACCTGTTAAGACTTTTCATCTTCAAGACACAAATAAAGATAATTTAATGAAATCTGAGAGCTTTGTTCCTTTTATTGACAGTCTACACAACTGCCACTTTGATGTTTAAAATAAAACAATTTCATACAGATCGTAAATCTAATCTAATAGAGAGGTTTAGTCCAAATTTTCTGAATAAACTTGATCACCTTATATAATAAACAAATTCAACACACTAGTGCATTTACAAACAAGTTGAGCTTCCATTTTCCATTGTTTGCTAATTAATGTTTATATGTGAAAAAAGTCTAAACTCAAACTGTATATTGCATTAAGCGAACAAGTCTCTTCAAAAAATTTGGAATAAACTTCTCCATTCATATGGATCACTTTTACAATGTCTTTATGAACTTTTTGAAGTGTCAAAGTGTTAGTTGCATGGTCTGTAAATTGAGGGATGGAAAGCTCTCAGATTTCATTAAAATATCTTCACTTATGTTTCGAAGATGAACAACAGTCTTGGCAGGCGTACGCTGTGAAAGTTCTAACACAGTTTGTGAGCCTTTGCATACAAGTTAGTTAACCCAATAATAATATCAAAGCAGTTGGTACATTGCACGACTGCACTACACAGATTTTTTAAAAACAAGACTTAACATTTATCTATTATGGGTCCTAATTAGGAGACAATGAATACATTAAGCTTTGTGCCATGCTGTTTATATTTAAGCAGTAAAAATGCTCATTTCAACGGCCAAAACAAGGAGCTTGTGGATAAGATGATGAGTGGAAGGAGATTTTGGATTGTATTTGATAGTATCAATACAAAAGTATAAAAAAGTTTTAAACATGCTCTTTCAATCCGAATGAAATGTCAATTGGACCCGGCCAATTCATTCCAATTAACATGTGACTTCTTGTTCCATCTGTGCTACTAGTCTGATTATTAGAACCCATGTAAACACAGCTAATGTTGCTGCTATAGTTTTAGATAAAAAAAAAAAATATATATATATATATATATAGGGTTGCCAAGCAGCCTATGTGATGTGATTGTGTATCATTTGTAAAGGATAAGTAAAGGATGACAGAATTTTCATTTTTGGGTGAACTTTAAGTCACATGCAACAATGTCATTCAGAATAAATTTGCCAAATCAAATTTTTTAAAATTTCATTCTGAATGTAAGGGGTGGTTTAAACCTTTTCTAATATGTTCGATAGGACATGTAAACACTTGATTAAAACAGAAATTTGAAAGTGTAAAGCATGTGGAATGATGTAGAAATGATGCAATGACGTACGAAATCAACCATTGCTGTTGAATGAATGGAGTGTAATAAATGACTGTTTTCATAAAATTTTTAAATGCTTGTTTTTAGTTTTGAGCATTTTTACTGCTTGATAAATATAAGCTGCACGGCACATACTGTAGCTTCATGTTCTCTGCGTCTCCTAATCAGGACCTGGAATGATAAAGTCTGCTTTTTGAAACATAAAAGAAGCAATGACAGGATGATGGTTAACATGCACCAACAGCAGGAAAGTCTGTAATTTTGGACAGACAGTGCATTTTAAGATATCAAATCTGATCTCTAAATAAATGTACACATCAACTATGTTCAGATTCATCAATCAGAGATTTAATTTTGACTGAAATAAAAAGTGTAAATGTATCAAATAGTAAAATTGCTGACCCCTTGAATTCAGAATTATTAACATCTTGTCTCTGTGAAATTCAACCCTGTGAATTACCTGTTTGTCCTTCTGAGCCCTTTAACGAGAAGGCTGCTTTTATGGCTGGATGCTGATTGACACACCTTTTGACCATGTTCTCACATCCAGGACAACAAAATGATCAAGCAGACCTGAAAGACATGACCCATGATTGAAATCAATTTAAATACATTTAGTCTTACCTGTGATATTGGAAAAAATGAGGCATAGTTTTTCACCCAGTATACGCTGCTTCTCCTGGAACATCGTCCTCATGATGGATGATCTCTAGATCCTGGACCCGTGTAGTCCACCTGGAGATTATCTGAATGATATGTGGTTGTATATAAAGGGTAATTAAAGACTGAACGTTACATACATATCAATAGCAGTCAGAAACGAATTTAATACCCACCCCTGCTTTTAATCATCAATTATTGTCATGGCATCATGGCTGTCTCTCCTCAGCTACTGAAAATAAAAAGTATGTTAGATAGGAATGAATAGACTAATCACACATAACGTTAAACCAGTAAGTGGCGACAAACGAGAATATTTCGTTATGAACAACTCTAAATCATTGACTTACCAGGATTATTGAAAGTCATTACAAATAATTTTAGTAAACGAATCGTTAAGTAATTAACCGTGTCTGATTAACGTTAACCGTTTTATACACAATGGTTCACGTGAGCTTCAGGAGACCAGGCAGGGTCTAAAATTAACAAACACTCTACTACAGTTGCCATTTAACAAATATAAGTGATTATTCTGCTGTTTATAGCATTAAACAGTTAACATTACATTTAAAATAACTAAAAGAAAAATGTAAAACTGTCTCAGATTTGAACGTTACCGCCTCACGGGAGACAACGCTCGTGCGCACATAACCAAACGGAATTTATTTATTAAATACATTTAGAAAACCAAAAACACTGCACTAACATTACTCGTCACAAGTGATATTTAGTGTCATATGGGCAAAAACGATGAATAAAAGAAGATTTGCAGGGCTTACCTTTTACTCTGTGTCCGTCTGCTGGAGATAGGACTAACTGCAGAACCACAGAACCATACGTCATGACAGTCTGAGGACGACAGTGCCAGACTAACAGCCTGAGGGCGGAAGTGGGCGGAGCCAATTTATCTCCGTAGGCATCGCTCCATTTGGAGCATTTTAAAGTTTAAAACCATGTTAATGTGAAATATTGTATTAAAACGATCTAACTGAAATTATAGATATAGATTCACATTGTGTTAATAGCTTAATCATATACACAATCACGTTAAGATATATATATATAGCCTATGTGTGTATTAAAATCCCCTTGTAACCTTTTAATATTTTAAAAGTTCATAAATTTGTTTTATGTCTTAAATGATTAACTGAATATAAATTGAACACAACAAAGCTTAAACACTAAAATCGATAAACATTTATTAATTTGTCATAAAATATTTTACTTAAGCATTTCAGAATGAATCATTGTTTTTCATAATATATAATACGCATTACACGGTTGTACACTAGAATGCATGAATTAAACACATTCAGATCCATCAAACCCAAAAACAAAAGATATTTATTTAATTTTAATAAAATGTACTAAAATGTAAGAGCAAAAGCATTATATAGCCACTAGCTGTGCTTTGCTCTAAAAAAATACAAAATCAAACCAAATTGAGTGTAGATTGAACAGCAGGTACATGATGACAAATTAAATCTAAAAAAATAAACTTTTTTTGTAAAATGTCCATATCATCCTTAATTTGAAAGCAAAACACTAAAGGCTCTTTGGCCAGTTGTCTGTCATCATCTGTTTCAGCCTGTGAAAGTTCTTGTTCCTGGTCTTTTTCTTTCAATATCAGAAAGCACAGCTCTTCCACTAAACCCGTAAAGACCTTTGATTGTTGTGCAGCGCAGAAGTCTTCTGTGATCCGTGGTTCCTTCATGAGAGAAGGGTATAAACAAATGGGATGAGATGTTAAAAGTGTATTTAACAACACTTTGTGTTGTAGTCAGGATGCAGCACAGCATGTATAATAAAGTTTTGACATTCTGTTTTTCTCATGTTTATATATTGAAGACTTAAATCATACTCTGTCACCAATGAAATTAATCAGTTATGTTCAGTATAATTTTTTTTTTTTTTTTTTTTAAAAGGCAAGCAATTCACATGGCTTTTCACGCTACATTTAACCCCGGGTTATCGTCGTCCTAAACACCACTTTTAACCGTGGGTAAAGTAACGCTCCACATATTGCTTGTATATTTACATGCTTTTGACAGTCACAGAAACACTGTGCATTGTATATAAATAGAAAATTCAGCCTTGGAAAGAAAAAAAAAAACAAATGCTGACAGAAAATGCAACAATTGCAGAGCAGAAAATACTGTTTAATTCTTTTATAGTCTGAAATGTTCATTCAGGATAAACTTGATCTATATGTAATGAGGAAGTTGACTATATGTAATGAGGATGTGCAATGCCTAAGCATTTATGAAAACATATTGTGTGCTTTGTTCATCCAATCAGTGACACTGACACTGCAAATAAGGATGTTAACCAGGGTTTAGTAATGTACAGTGCATATGAATACTCAGGATTAATTGTTAACCTCAGGTAAATGATGATCAGTGTGAAACGTGAATCAAGATAACCCAGGATTCTGTTTACCTGGGGTTAACAATGACCCAGGGTTAACTATTTAAAGTATGAAAAGCCCTCATATATGTTTTTCATTCTAATGAAAAGAGAAGTTCATACATTTTTAAAAACTTTTATCTTTTCCTTTTTTTTGCTTACCATTAACATGAAGATCCCACACAGCCGGTCAACTGTTTCTAAAACAATAGAATATTATTAAGTTATTCCTGAAAAGATGTGACAGATATAACACACCATCTGTATAAGTAGCTTATGTGTTTATGAAAGTCTTATAAAACTAACCTTGTTTTTGATCAGCTTCTCTTGTTCTGGGGTGATTCTGCTTGTCAATTTACTGCATTGCAAAATCAAAGAAAAACTTAGATATATAACCATAAAAATTGCATAAAAGAAACAAGTTTCATTCTTCTAAAGTCAAAATTACTACTTACTTCATTGCAAAAACAACATTTTAAATTCAGAATACAAAAGAAACGTTCATACCTCCATGAACGACAGTTTTTTTTAAGTGAATTTGAAGCTGTGCATTCAACCTGTGCCGTCTGGTCGGTTTAAGAGCACTGGGCAGTGGAAGTTGTTGCAGCACGTTTTGCATCGCTGTAAATGAAGTAAAGCGGAGCATCTCCCGATACTAATATGCCTCTAAAATCCACAAAAACACTGATCAGTATTGTAAAATGTAACCAATTAAATAAAATACAGTACCAACAACAAGTAAAATAACAAACCATGAATATGTAAACACCCAGGTGAAAAAATACTATAGTAAATACTATAGTGTTTTTGAACCATACTGTATTTACAACACTAATGAATGCTACATAATACTATAATATTAACTATAGTGAACTGATAAACTAGTATAAATAGTATACTTTAGTTTTTACTACAGTAAACTGTAGTGTATATTGTAGTATAATATACCCTAAAATTGTAGAAAACTTAGTACAATATTGGGTAAAGTAATTTGTTTATATTATTATAGCTGCCATATTATCACAGCAACTATAGAATTACCACAATAAATTAATTCAAGTATTTATAGTACTATAGTATGGTTCAAAAACACTATAGTATTTACTATAAATGACTATAGTATTTATTCACCTGGGCGCAAGCAACGTGAGACGATTTGTAAAATATCAAAAGACGTGATAAAGTGACTTTGAAGCCCATTTACAAAATATCTGAGTCATGTTAAGTGTTAACGATCGAATAAATACACAACACATAAACGTGATCGATTAAAAGCACAACACAAAGAAACTTTTTACCGTGTTCGCTTCTTCCGCCATGATTGTTTGCTTGTTTGTCGTCAACTCCGCCCACATCCAACGTGAGACTATTACTCCGCCCACTTCCGCCCTCAGGCTGTTAGTCTGGCGCTGTCGTCCTCAGACTGTCATGACGTATGGTTCTGCGGTTCTGCAGTTGGTTATTATTGGTCTGCTGGAGGTCGACCGTTGATGCGCATGCGCAGTACTCAGATTCTCCTAAAGTCCGTTTGACCTGCTTGTTTAAAAGTTCGAATTTGTCTCGCGCATGCCCCATCCAATAAATATCCGTAATTCACAAACACAACATATATATATAATATATAAACAAGTCGTTTGGCACTCTAGCAGTTCATAAACAAAACGGCATATCTTGCGGAAGAACACTGTAGCCGGAGCTACTTCTCTCTGTTATCTCTATGACGAGTCACGCAGGTATTTGTGCTACTCCGCAGCGGTTTCTACACGGTCTAAAATAGTCCAAATATACACACTTATTCTAGGTGTACCATAATAATTCAGGGTAAGACAAAAACACGGTTTGGAAAATAGATTCATGTTGTACATTCCCATTGTAGATTTTTTTGTACATTTTGAACACAAAAAGTTACACGTCTGGAATGTTATCAGGAGACCAATGGATCGCGTCGCTACAACATTCTCCGTGGGATTAACCAGCGACGTCTTTTGAGGACGTGCCCACGACGTTTCTGGAACGTTAGCCAAGATTCTAAAAAATGGAACATTACCACGACGTCCTCATAACGTTGTCATAAAGTAATGTCACACTGACCAAATGACGACTAACACTGACGACGTCGTCACAATGTACTGTGTTTGCTGGGTTGCAACTTATAACCAATGGTCATGCTTCAGTTCAAATCTGAGGATGATATCTAAAAAAATTATGCATTTATGAAGCCTATATTGTTAGACCATGTCAGGGGAGACTTTGGAGATTAAGATAAGGCTTATCAAATATTTTATTGCCCTGTTAACACCCAAACACCCATTTACGGTCACAAAACAAACAAACAAAACATATTCTTGGAATCTTATGTGAATTCTTTAAAAAATATATATTGTATGGAATAGAAAGCTCCTGCAGCAGGTCCATCAGAGTACAAGTTACATGACACATTTTAATTTATTAATATTACACTTTTACTTAAAGCTCACCATCGAGTATTTACATCATATTCCGGTAATGAATTCTGAACAACAATAATCTGGAGCCGTCCATGTGAAAGGGGTACAAAGAAAGATATGATAAAAAAAAAGGAAAATTACAGTAGTTTACTTTACTATTTACAGTACTATAGTGGCTAAATTGTGATTTTTTTTTACAGTAATGCTTTGACTACTGTGATTTCAACTGTAATTCTTGGACTACTGTGATTTTTACAGTCTTACTGTAAACTTTACAATATTCTACTGTAAAAATCTTATACAGTAATGTTACTGTGAAATCGACAGTAAATAACTGTAGATTTCACAGCCATTTTTTACAGTGTTTCCTCAACAGGCTGTGGTAGGCGATGAAGAGTCCTTTCCGGTGCTGTTGCCCCTGTAGTGATGTGGATGTTGTGGAGGCTTTTGTCCCTCCACCAGATCTGGAGCCAGAGCCTGATCCCGAGCCACCATCACCTGCTCCAGATCCCAAGCGTCAAGTCGGCAGTCATTATTTCTCCAACGTTATTTTGTCAATTTTATTTTCCCCATTTTATTATGATTTTCTTGACACAACCAGCACTGATATTTTTTAAATAAAACAATGGCTCTAGGAATCTCACATATTTCTTATATTTTACTGTTTGTTTTTCAGAGTCCTTTGAGTCTCTGAATAACGTGGGAGAGATGCTTGGATCCGGAGGATTTACGAGGGAATGCGCAAATTTGATGGCAAAAAGGTCAATCTTACCGAATTGTACAAACATTTTGCTCTTGCATGCATCAAAACATATTTAAAACAATTTACACAGATGGTTTAATACTTGTTGTTGTTTGTTTGTTTGTTTTTTGCCGGTTGCCATCAAGCAGATGCTCAAGATTAACAACGATCGTTATCTTCATATTGTAAGTTGGCCAAAGCCTGAATATGTATTTAGTTGTTTAAGTGCAGATTACTGTAGTTGATACACCCGTAGGAAGCATCAGGTGTGAATGTGATTGAAAATAAGCCTAGAGGCACCAAATAACTAGCCTCTTTTGAACGTATCTAACAAGTTTAAAGAAAAGTACATTTAAAAAATACATGTTTTCTTTAGATTTTTACCCAGCTAACCTTCTGTCTACTACTTTTCTCTAGCCTGGGCACCCCAAACCTCTCGTTACCGAAGTGGCGCTGCTGCTGACGATGAGGCGAGAACCCATAAGCCTCTTCGACATACATATGTACGAGTGGTTTGAACATCCTCAAACGTTCACTCTCGTTATGGAACCCTGCGAGAGCCTGCGTGACTTCATCACCCGTAACCCTCGACTGTGTGAACCAGTCGCACAGGTCATCGCGCTACAGGCTCTGCTGGCGGTTTTTCACTGTAAAAATATAAAGCACATTTGAGGAAAATTGGGTTGTTGTAGCTTGTTGTCTAGGTCTCAAGTGTCACGCATTGAACGTGACAGTCACTCATTTCGGTCTTTTGTCACGCACTCCCAACACACATTGTATTTCTCACGCAGAAAAACTATTAATCATATATTTAATATGCCGCAGCACCCAAAATGTATCTGGCCGCGCCGCTCTCTCTATGGAACCGGGCAGGAATCAAGGAATCAATCTATCATCTATCTATCTATCTATCATTTATTTATCTGGGCAATAACTTATTAACTGCATTCTTAGTTTTTTATATCTGGGCATCTATCAGGGCAATAATTCATTTTAACTGTATGTATTTATTTATATTTTCTTAAATAAATAAATCTATTTTTATTGTGCTGCATAAAACTGAATTTCATTGTATTACAGTATTTCACAATTGCTAAAACACATTTCTTGAAACCATCACTCATTTTCTCAAAACATTAAACACAAATCCAATCTTCAAACTAATTTCACAAAACCTCTGACTCTTCTGGCAAAATCAAACAAAGCTTTCAGATCATACACACATTAAACAATATATAAACACTACAGATCATTCATTAGAGATTACATTAAAAAATGGAAAACACAACATCCAGAACATGAGGTTACAGAAAAAAAAGTATATAGTAACACAGTAAACTCTTTTTGCCATTACATAAAATGTATAGAAATCACAAGTAATGTAAATATATAGTATACTGTATGTACTGCAAGTACAGTATTATATAGTATTGAATGTCTGTATATACAGTACTTACATACTGCAAACACACAGCAGTCTAAATGCAAATGACTAAAAGGTCAAAGAAAACTCTAAATGAAAAGCATGATACAGTACACAAAAAAAAACAAAGTTAAGAGTCAGTGAGAGATTCATTCTGCTTCAGCATCACGTCTTCATGTTGGGTCCGGCCTAAATCAAGTCAAGTCACCTTTATTTCAATTGCAATTTATATACATGGTTCATACATTCTGATTCTGTTTGATTCATTTACACACTGCTGTGCCCAATCTTAAACACCTGTAACTTTTATACTTTTCTAATTATATAGGCTGGGTTTGATTTTTTTCAGAGATATTGTTAGAGTAAAGTATATATATATATATATATATATATATATATATATATATATATATATATATATATGAAAATATTTATTTCTCACCACATTGTAAAACCATTCAACACATCAATGCCTTTCCAAAGGTTATATTTTGCACTGAAAATTAGGACATATTCTAAATATATTACATGAAAAAAAATATTTGTGGAGACAAAACACCAAAGCATCATCTTTTGGCCTGAATCTGGCCATAGCGCTTCATCCACATCTCAGGCGATGTCTTTTCATGTAAGACAGCGAGGGAAGAATCTTCTTGAAAGGTGAATCCATCCTTGCACAGATCCTGCATCAGTTCGGTCAGGCCTTCTCCATGGCTTGAATGAGGCATATCCTGACACAGGGCTGGAGATTGTAAACCTTCCATGCCAAAAAAACAACAACAAACAAACAAAAAACTCCTCAATGGGTTTAAGGAAGGGACCGGGATGTATTGGAGTGAAAATTGTGGATGCTAATGAAACCAGTTTTTTGACCAGGGCAGATAGGTGGAAATTTCTATTGTCCCACATGACAATGTATCTCATCTGCTCTGCATCCATTTGGTCTTCTGCTGTGACGATTTTGTGCAGTCTGTCTAAAATGTGAATATGTGGGCCGTGTTGTAAGAGCCTAAGTTGGCATGCAGGTGGAGGACCACATTCTGTGTGATTGCAACATCCATTGGGATGTTACCATCGCGTTGGCCCGGGACATTCAAAATGATTCAAAATTATGTTTCTCCCTCTCCCTCTTACTGCAACATTGCCTTTCATTTTGTTGAAGACTCATAAACTCACATTTTGTCTTTTTATAGTACTATAGCACCTGATTGTTGAGTTTACAGTTACGTAAAAGGAAGCCTCAAGTGAAAAGCCTCGCCAACTTTTACAATCAGACCTTTTACTATCTCTGTCAGCTCCACCGCCCAACTATCACACTCTTCAGCCCCTCCAGGGTAAGCTTCTCATAAATTACCCTATGTAAACATGCCTGCTCCTCCCTACCACAAAATCACAGAAAAGAACATCCTCACAACCATCAGCTGAAGGGATTCGAGCTTTTCAGCATATGTGATCAGATCATCTAATAATTCTGCACTTCGAAATCTAACAATTTATTGCTTCATATTAGAGGCTTAAATTTATAATTTAATATTACATGTGTTTAATCATTACAGCTATCAGATAAACAAAGCATTTTCTTGACAAGTAAAAATTATTTTCTTGTTTTCTGGAAAAATGTAATTACAGTTTTTTCCAATTGCTAACACACAATTTTTCAAACTAGTCTGGTTTTATCAAAACACTTAACACAATTCACAAAACCACACACCCAAACTGCAAAATACCTCATATATCCTGCAAAATGAAGCACTGCAACCGAAACTACACAGAGCATTATCAAAATCAAACTTTTGCATGAAAATGGCACACACTTCATTCATATTACCAGATTTTTGCCTAACCACCTACACACTGTTGGGCATAATGAAAAGCACCCCCATCTTTAGTATGCTTTGCCATAATACTAAAATATGTATCAGATTGTTCACATGCACAGAAATATTTGCAGATACACACACATGCTGTTGCAACATTTTTATTTTTTTTCCTTCACTACAGTAAACAAGTCAGTACAACATAAGCACAGCAGATATATTTACATGGGACTGAAAAATATTCTTACAAAAAAAGTAAACTGAAAAAGAAAATTTCTGAAAAAAAAATATTACAGTAAAAAAAAAAAAAAAAAAAAAAAAAAAGGCAAGAAAAATAATTAGGCAGCATCTTGCCGCACAGCCGGGTCTGGCCACAACGCCTCGTCAACATCACAGGCAATATCTTCCCTTGCCAGACATCGAGGGAAGAAGCGCCTTGAGTGCCTTATCCATCCCTGAATTGCACCCACATCAATCTCATCACATGCCTCTTCCATGGCCTGCACAAAGGGCTGCCGGTCATATAACTTCCACCGCCATGCCGAAAAGAATTCTTCTATGGGGTTCAGAAATGGTGAGTATGGTGGGAGGTATTGCACGAGAAATGTTGGGTGGTCAGCAAACCAGTTTTGGACTGGGGCTGCACGATGAAAGCTCACGTTGTCCCATACTACAACGTACCGGTTTCTTTGATGGTCTGCATCATTCATACGCTCTGGTGGTATGAGAATGTTGTGAAGTCTGTCCAGAAATGTGAGAATATGGGCTGTGTTGTATGGTCCAAGTTTGGCATGACGGTGGAGGACACCATGCATATTGGAGATGGCAGCGCACATTGTGATGTTCCCACCACGTTGGCCAGGAACATCTATAATGGCTCTGTGGCCAATGAGGTTTCTCCCTCTTCTTCTGGTCTTTGCTAGGTTGAACCCAGCCTCATCTATAAAGATGAACTCATGTGGGATTGCATGAGCATCCATTTCCAGTACTCCCTGAAAACGAAGAACAAAAATCACTCAATATGGTGTTATCCAGTACACTGGGAAACAATGTTGTGTGTAGTGTACTGAAGTCAATATAGTACTTACATCCACATATGCTCGTCTGAACTCTTTGTTTCTTTGAGAGTTTCTCTCAAACGGCACCTTATAAAGTTGTTTCATTCTGATTTGGTTTCGCTTGAGAATGCGAGCCAATGTGGACAGACTAACTCGTTGAATGTTGTTGAATAAGGTGTTGTCTTGGATGATGTGGCTTTGAATTTCTCGTAATCTGATTTCATTATTTTCCAAAACCAAGTTTACAATGGCAGCTTCCTGTACCCCGGTGAACATTTGGCCCCTTCCTCCACCATGGTGTCGTCTCTCAGTCCTTTAGAAAAAATAAAACAATATATAGGGCTTGGACAATGCAGCCTAAATATTTTCCCCCACAGTAGAGTACATTGTACAGGAAACTTGTACAGTTCATGAATGGCTGATGTCATACACTAAGTAAACAGGTGTCACCCAACTGATACACTATGACATGGGGTATACTACATGTGTACTACATGAAATTTTGGTTACATACCTGTTCTCCAGTCTAAAGGTCCGGATGACAGAGGCGACAGTAAAACGGCTCAAGTTTGGCTGCACTCTCTGTCCAGCCTCACGCATTGTCAACCCATGGTTGATGACATGATCTACTAAGGTTGCTCTGATTTCATTTGAAAGTGTTTGTCTTCTTTGGCCATGAACTCCTCTACCTGCTCTACCCCTACCTCTCACTCTTCCTCCCCCTCTTATTCTCAACCTCCCTCTTCCTCTTCCTCTCTCTGCAATGTCTTCCATTGTTGTTGTAAAAAAAAAAGGTTCTCACCTGTGGTCTTTTCATAGTGCTTACATCCTGATTGAAGTGTTAACAATTAACCACTGAGGTGTTTGGCCAGGTGGCACATGTAACTGGCCAATTAGCTCATGTAGTGTCATTTTGAATGGCAGTGTTTTGAAATGGCAAACATGTGACTTTATGTCAGATTGTTGTGTCTTATGCAGAGAACTGTATTTAGTGAATTTAAAAAGTGCTATTTTGAAATGCAAAATGTGTGTAAAACAGAAAAGGTGTTTAGACTTTTGGAGACTTGAGAAGAAGTTTTGCTCTCTGTGTGTCAGTTTAAATAATTGTGCTGTGCATGTCATTTTAGTGTGTTAGCAATTGGAAAAAACTGTAAGCACAGCAGATATATTTACATGGGACTGAACAAAAATATTCTTACAAAAAAAGTCAACTGAAAAAGAAAATTTCTGAAAAAAAATATATTACAGTAAAAAAAACAAACAAAAAAAAAGGCAAGAAAAATAATTAGGCAGCATCTTGCCGCACAGCCGGGTCTGGCCACAACGCCTCGTCAACATCACAGGCAATATCTTCCCTTGCCAGACATCGAGGGAAGAAGCGCCTTGAGTGCCTTATCCATCCCTGAATTGCACCCACATCAATCTCATCACATGCCTCTTCCATGGCCTGCACAAGAGGCATGCGCACAAAGGGCTGCCGGTCGTATACCTTCCACCGCCATGCCGAAAAGAATTCTTCTATGGGGTTCAGAAATGGTGAGTATGGTGGGAGGTATTGCACGAGAAATGTTGGGTGGTCAGCAAACCAGTTTTGGACTGGGGCTGCACGATGAAAGCTCACGTTGTCCCATACTACAACGTACCGGTTTCTTTGATGGTCTGCATCATTCATACGCTCTGGTGGTATGAGAATGTTGTGAAGTCTGTCCAGAAATGTGAGAATATGGGCTGTGTTGTATGGTCCAAGTTTGGCATGACGGTGGAGGACACCATGCATATTGGAGATGGCAGCGCACATTGTGATGTTCCCACCACGTTGGCCAGGAACATCTGGCTCTGTGGCCAATGAGGTTTCTCCCTCTTCTTCTGGTCTTTGCTAGGTTGAACCCAGCCTCATCTATAAAGATGAACTCATGTGGGATTGCATGAGCATCCATTTCTACTACTCCCTGAAAACAAAGAACAAAAATCACTCAATATGGTGTTATCCAGTACACTGGGAAACAATGTTGTGTGTAGTGTACTGCAGTCAATATAGTACTTACATCCACATATGCTCGTCTGAACTCTTTGTTTCTTTGAGAGTTTCTCTCAAACGGCACCTTATAAAGTTGTTTCATTCTGATTTGGTTTCGCTTGATAATGCGAGCCAATGTGGACAGACTAACTCGTTGAATGTTGTTGAATAAGGTGTTGTCTTGGATGATGTGGCTTTGAATTTCTCGTAATCTGATTTCATTATTTTCCAAAACCAAGTTTACAATGGCAGCTTCCTGTACTCCGGTGAACATTTGGCCCCTTCCTCCACCATGGTGTCGTCTCTCAGTCCTTTAGAAAAAATAAAATAAAAATATATATAGGGCTTGGACAATGCAGCCTAAATATTTTCCCCCACAGTAGAGTACATTGTACAGGAAACTTGTACAGTTCATGAATGGCTGATGTCATACACTAAGTTGGCAAACAGGTGTCACCCAACTGATACACTATGACATGGGGTATACTACATGTGTACTACATGAAATTTTGGTTACATACCTGTTCTCCAGTCTAAAGGTCCGGATGACAGAGGCGACAGTAAAACGGCTCAAGTTTGGCTGCACTCTCTGTCCAGCCTCACGCATTGTCAACCCATGGTTGATGACATGATCTACTAAGGTTGCTCTGATTTCATTTGAAAGTGTTTGTCTTCTTTGGCCATGAACTCCTCTACCTGCTCTACCCCTACCTCTCACTCTTCCTCCCCCTCTTATTCTCAACCTCCCTCTTCCTCTTCCTCTTCCTCTCTCTGCAATGTCTTCCATTGTTGTTGTAAAAAAAAGGTTCTCACCTGTGGTCTTTTCATAGTGCTTACATCCTGATTGAAGTGTTAACAATTAACCACTGAGGTGTTTGGCCAGGTGGCACATGTAATTGGCCAATTAGCTCATGTAGTGTCATTTTGAATGGCAGTGTTTTGAAATGGCAAACATGTGACTTTATGTCAGATTGTTGTGTCTTATGCAGAGAACTGTATTTATTGAATTTAAAAAGTGCTATTTTGAAATGCAAAATGTGTGTAAAACAGAAAAGGTGTTTAGACTTTTGGAGACTTGAGAAGAAGTTTTGCTCTCTGTGTGTCAGTTTAAATAATTGTGCTGTGCATGTCATTTTAGTGTGTTAGCAATTGGAAAAAACTGTAATTTTGACTTACTTTTCCTGAAAACATGAAAATAATTTTTACTTGTCAAGAAAATGCTTCTTGATTTAAGAACTTTAAGATATTTTGACTAACAAGACAAAAACTCTAAGTAAGAACAGCACTCCTGTTTTGTTTCTTACAGTACAAGCAAGCAAGTTGAGGAACACTGCATTTGATGTTTTACAGTACTGTCTTTTCTTTTCTATTTCATGGCTAATTATTTTTGTTTTGATTAAAATATGTTGTGATTGTATATTACAAACTTTGTTCAATGATTCCACTGTGTCTGTAGTATTCTCTCTACTACAGTACTTTTACAGAGTACATGTAGTTCCATAATGAAACCTGTATCACCTATTTTGTTCTACAATATTTAATGATTGTACGAACAATGACACAGTGAAACTATCGGTTGATTGTGTGTTGGTGATCTATAGTTATGTAACAATGGTATTTCACAGTAAATTTGTGTTTTGAACCAATGATTGTGCAAGTGCAAGATTGCTTTAAAGATGTGAATGCACAAATTTCTGTGTCTGTGTTACAAGTGATAACCGTTTTGAGTTTTGTGTCTAGAGTTTTGAAAAATGACATCAAGGTTCTGAAAATAGTAGCAAAGTGATTGTGAAAAACTGTATGTTATTGTTTTGAACATAAGTTTAACAGTTTTGAAAACAGTATGTAAGCATGTTCAAATTGGCCTGTACGTACAAAGAGTTTTGGCAGTTGTTGTGTCTGAGTGAGAAAAGAATTCATGAAATTTGAGAGATGTAGTCATTGAATGCATTTTGTGCCAAAGCAATGATAACTGATCTTCAGTATAGCCCACATAGACTTCTGTTGCGCTCACTGTGTGGAGTTTTGCAAAAGTGACTTAAGTATTGAGAAATGTGTCCAAGCGTCTGTAAAAAACTGTATATAGTTGATTTGATCACATCATTAGAAATAAGTATGAATAATTTTGAGTCATTGTGTTTAAAGGATGACAACTGTGTTGTAGTTGTGTTTAACTTTTGCCACATGTATTTACCATTTTGCAACACAGTGCAGAATGTGTTTTAGTGAGTAACAATGTGTTTAGAGTTTTGCAAAAAGAGTGGATGAGATTTGCAAACAGTGTCTTAACTACCTGAACTTGTTTAAGGTTTTGCCTACAAAGTGACTGATTCGACAAATGGGTTTAGGCCACTGAGCATTGGGTTCAGAGAATGGGGTTTAGTGTTTTAGCAATTGTGAAATACTGTAAATATGCAATGACAATAATTAAGAGTGACTGCATTTCTTATTTGAGTCCAACAAGTTCAAACTCTAAGAGCTGCGCATTATTTGTGTGCATTATTAGCGTATGGAACTGACAGAAACACTACTGCCAGCCAGCGGGACATTAAAGAGGAAGCGTTGGTCCGAGCTCACAGGAAGGGAATGATCTTTGTGAGGGAACGCAAAAGTTTTGCGAGGGAACGCAAATATTTTTGTGTGGGAACGCAAAGTTATATCCTCCCAGTAAAAATCCTCCCATCCCATTTTTTTTTTCCTAGCTATCAAATTTTATTTTTAGAAAAGATGTGTAATCAAGTGTCTTCCCACAAAATCAGTAATATTGGAAAGATATTGGAAAGATATGCTGCTTCTGAGGCACTTTGAGGTAAGGTGCTTCCTAAATGACAAATCATCAGTTACACACAGAGAGATGTTTACATGTAGTTTCCTGTTGATCGGATCAGAGTCAGTTATTCCAAACACTTGAATATGTTTGTCTGATAGCAGCTCTGTAATGATTAAACACATGTAATATTAAATTATACATTTAAGTCTCTAATATGAAGCAATAAATTGTTAGATTTCGAAGTGCAGAATTATTAGATGATCTGATCACATATGCTGAAAAGCTCGAATCCCTTCAGCTGATGGTTGTGAGGATGTTCTTTTCTGTGATTTTGTGGTAGGGAGGAGCAGGCATGTTTACATAGGGTAATTTATGAGAAGCTTACCCTGGAGGGGCTGAAGAGTGTGATAGTTGGGCGGTGGAGCTGACAGAGATAGTAAAAGGTCTGATTGTAAAAGTTGGCGAGGCTTTTCACTTGAGGCTTCCTTTTAACTATTGTCAAACAGCTAGAAGCCATTAGGAGGATATTTCTTTCAGTATAGTTTAACAATGTGTAAGTCAGTTCCAAAACTGATAAGTGTGCTAAGAAATTTAATTGAAGATTCACACCTACTTTTCTCCAAGGTTGTTTTTATGCTGGATCTGATAGAACTCAATTTTAATTAGCATTGCCTAAATTATCATTTTACATGCATGCCATGTTTTTTTTTTTTTTCCTTTTAAAAAAAGAGGGCAGTTTTTGTCATCATCCTTCTTATTTCCCTGAAGTTCAGCCTCATGCAGGGCATACAGCCAGAATAAGCAATGATTTTGAACCATGTTAACATGCCTGCCTGCTCGAACAAGATCCATAAAGTTTAAAATGGTTTGCTTCCAGTTAAATGTACTGCATATTACAGCAATGCACAATTTCTTTGTGTCATTTGCAACATTTCTTTAAATTTTAGGCCTATTGATATAATATGTTCATCATGTTTACTCCTGTAGCAACAGTAGACTTTAAAATATTATCATTATTATAATGAGCTTAAAAATTATACATTTGTAGATTGCATAATGTTTGTTGTTGTAAAGTAATTTGGCTATTTGGACCATCAAATGTTTAACTCAGAACTAGCAATGTTATGTTGATACTTTGCTGCAGACTTTATAATAATAACATTGAAAAATA
Organism: Chanodichthys erythropterus; assembly: GCF_024489055.1. Classification (NCBI taxonomy): domain Eukaryota; kingdom Metazoa; phylum Chordata; class Actinopteri; order Cypriniformes; family Xenocyprididae; genus Chanodichthys; species Chanodichthys erythropterus. The sequence goes on from NC_090233.1 coordinate 47,942,294, forward strand.
CTGTAGTAAAGCACAACAATTTGTAACATCGTGGAACCAGTCATTCAGTTCAGACAGGGCACTGAAATGAAATGAGTTCATCTTCATTTGTTGTGAATAAAATTAAACATTGTCCTGTTGCTGATTCATCATCATGAATCCTTGTTCCGCTTATAAAATCCTAGTTTTGAAGTAGGCAAAATAATTTATTAGGATGTGATTGCATTGTATCTGATGTAAAAGTCCATTAAATCGCGTCTAGTGTTGCTCTTGCTCAAGAAATTCAGGCACACGGTGGCGCTCCAGTAGCTAAATTCATTCTTTTTTCTTCTCAATTTCTTCTCAAAACTGAACGACTGTTACAAGGCGAGATCCATCTCTATTTTGCATTGGTGTTTTAATCGCGAGTTCAGTCTGAGGCGAAAGGGTGGAGTTTCCTGCTATAATGTTTTTATTTTTGCTCTAAAAGTTCCATTTGAACGATTTTTTTCTTATCAGTCTGCAAAAATCCTCCGCGAGTCTCTGCGCACGAACTGACTTTGGCATGAAAGCTCGCATGGGCAGATAAACGACATGGAATTATTTATTTTGAGTTTTTTTAACACCACATTTTGAATTCTTTGTGATTACGTACTCGTATTTTTTTTTTTATTTAATTCATTTTGCGTTCCAAACTGCAATGAAAGGTGAGCAATTAACATTTTTAGATCTCTTAGATGTATATAACATATATATCAACTTTTGTGGCAAGCCCTATCAAATATCTTGCTTTGCAGTGTTTAGCTTTTGCCTGAAGTGGACGTTTATCCTGCTGCTGAGTCTCTCTTTATGTGTTGCTGAAGAAAGCCCAACTTCATCAAACACTGGCAAGTATCTCCATTATGTGTGTTATGGTAAAAAGAAAAAAGATATCAGTGTATTTATTTAGATTGGTCAGGTAAACTGAACTTCATTGAGGTCGTTTTTTCATGTTATCTGAACTAAGTCCATTCAGTTTTGCGTTTTCAATAGATTTAGGAGTGACAATAAAATCTTATTTTGATTTCTCAAAATTTTCAATGCTTATAGTATGACAAGCATCTTTAACATACTTCGAATTTTGAAACCTAAAGTTAGATGTTAAATCACACAACGGCTTTAAATAATTTATCACAGAGATTTCCAGCATGACTCTCCTTTTCCTTTCCTCTTCATGGAGGTAGTATGCGTAAGCAGCAGTGAACAAGTCTGATCTTGGTTGGGTAGTATGTTATCTTTCTATCAATCTCTCTGTTTACATAGTTTAGCTAATTGAATGGCCAGCATGTTGGGGTTTTGTGTTTTGTAAATAGATTAGTAGTTAACCAACTACTCTACTAAGCTCACTGATGCATGTGCATGAGCTTGAGGATGTTTGTTTTATTATGAAATAATGGAAAGAGTGGAAGATATCTGCCACACAATGTGTGCACAGTAACCACATTTCATTCAAAATTTCTTCTATTTTTAGGCTGTGTCTGTCATAATGTTGTCAAGAGAAGTAGAGGGTCATGCCACTGACAACCATGAGCAAAGATATGATGTGTCTTGTATTTATGAATAAGCCTTATCAGGGGAAGCCTGTTGTCTCATTCCTATCGAGACTAAATGAATAGTATTGTGAGAAATGTCTTTAAAAATGTATTCGAGAGCATAGTTTAACAATTCACTGTACAATACGGATCATTTCACATATTTCAAATGTTACATTTGACACTACGAAAGAAATTAGTGCAAATGTTCATGACATTTTGGTCATAGTTGCAAAATCATCTATCCCAGGTGAAAAAGTAAGACCTTATGTAGCCCCGCCCCAGTTCAGCGCTGCGCTCGTTGTCTTTTGACTTCCGGCTTGTATTTCCACAGCGATCGTATGTATGAATTAACTGCTCATTTTAAAATCTTCCCGTTCTACTGACATTTGTTAAGACACCCGCTTTGAACATCACAATGCTCATGATAACTTTTGTTAACTCTACAACACGTAAATCCACTTCACCAGCGATGCCATAGAAATATACAGGGCTACCGCGAAAACGGAAGTTCAAAGACAATATTCTAAAGATGGCGGCGCGCATGTTTCTCTGGAAAATAAGATCTATAATGTACTTAAAGTGCTCTATTTGCACGCACTAATTTTGTACTTAATATACTAAAAAAATATTCTTTAGTACTTAAGATAATCTGCTTTGTGCTTCTAACATAGTATCTCTAACATAATAACATAAAAAATGCTTTTAACATACTATCTCTGTATTTAAAAACGTATTTAGTTAACACTTGTAGTAAATACATTTTTTAAATAAAGAGATAGTATATTAAAAGCACATTTTAGTTAATATTTCATGGTGTCTCAAAATAGCACAGTTGAGTACACTTAGATATTCTTAAAATATCTGAAAATCATGTTTTTAATGTTGTTTATGTCTATGTGGTGTTTTTAATCTGCTTTAAGACAAACCATGTGCAAATTCATAAGTCAACACCATTGCTGAGTATTTTAACCGCAGTAAACCAAAGACAGTCTAAAATCCGCGGTTTGAAATCGTGGGTGTTTGTGACATCACAGGCTACCTTGTAACCAATCACAACAAGGGCTGTGCCAAGTAGGCTATGCGAGCGCATAGTGACAGCTGACTTGAAGTAAAGCCAATAAAGTTTTTGTCCAATATTTTAATACTGTAAAACATAGCTAAAACAATATTGCTCTGAGCGTGTGTGTGACCGTGATTCATGTGCATATTCAGTCAGTGTGGCACGTCAAGTTCTGAGAAAGCTTTAATCAGTCCATTATAAATTCTGATTTTGGCCGCCTCTGGAATGTATCAAACCATAGATATTAGCCTACCTGATAAGTTCAAGTAAATACGCTGGAAATCCTCGCTCATTCAAGGATGTGCATTTATTTCATGAAGCCTACGGAGAAGACAGGTGCCTGCAGGATTTCATCTGAATGTTTTTTAAATCTGAAAACTCCAAAAAGCAACGAAATTGTCAAACATCCATTTAGCGCGTGTTCACAGAGGAAAATGGCTGCTTGTTCTCTCGATACTGTCTGTTTTACTGAGAAATCGCTTCAGGTGATTCAGTGAGAGAGCAGTTCAAACAAATACAAGTGGATTCAGACCGTTTTGCAAAGGCTTTTTACCAATTCATAATTTAAAACATAATCTAAGCGTCAGAAAATACGTGAGTTCAGTTGCACAGCTGTTAAACTGAAAATATGAAGCAAAGCAAGCTTTTTTCTTAAAAATCCACAACACTAACAACAAATTGCTCGTCACTATAGCAACAGTAGAGCTGGCGTGAGCAAGTGGAGGCGGGGCTACTTTGCATATTCATTAATCTGTGTATATTAAAGGAGGCAAGGGTTACATTCAAGCTATTTTATAGGGTCATGAAACCCCAAAACACTTTTTTAAAGATGTAAACAGATATGTTTAGGCTGCACGACATTTAAAACACTAAAGGTACTCATTAATGTTATTCATAAGTGTAAAATAGTCATTTTTGCATTTTTCAGAGTGATTTCTGTCTTCCGGTTTGAAAAGCTGGGTTGGAGCAACGTCACAAAATCTGACGTAATCGTGTACTTTCGGCCCAAGTATGGGCATGGTCGAATATGCTGACCTAGACCGTTTCGAGCGATTCTCGACATATATATTCATGACATAAAGCTCATTTAATCCAATCACTGCGCTGTAGTATGCATAAGATTATAATTGCGGTATATGTTTTCCCCAGCACAGCAGCACGTGTTTGTATTTTGCCCCACGATGTGGTCAGAACTGGAGTTTGAATACGAACACATGAAAAATACGATTGTGATTGATATACAGGCGGAGCGCGCATATGCTCGGTTTCAGCGCGGAGCTCCGCGTTCAGTTTAACAGCACTAGCCGCGTGGCTCATAGCTCATACGGAATAAAGTATCCGTGTTTAAAGTTTTTATTTCACACATTCTCCTGCACCACACATTAACCAGCACAGTGTAGTTATGCACACATATTTCATCAAGTCTTCTTCAAATGAATTAAATGTGCAAACTGGACACTGATACTGTGGTGTAGCCTATCTGAACGCGACGACATGATTTTCAAAAGACTGATTTTGAGACTGCAGTGCTCCTAAACGTAATCAAAGCAGCCTATTATTAGCCCTATTAAATATTCTTTCGCATTTCTCCCTTGTGCTTGGGAGTTTGTTGTCATTTTCTCTGTGCACATATTAATATTCATTATTCAGGGGGACTTTAAGATTATCTTAAGAAGTACTAAAGAAGAATTTTAAGTATATTAAGTACAAAATTAGTGCGCGAAAATAGAACACTTTAAGTACATTATAGCAATATACTTTTTACACCTGGGATTTACCATTATACCAACATTAATCCATGGAACCATTAGACGCATAACAGCAATGAAACCTTTTATAACTTTGACTGTATTATGGCTTGTTTTTTCCAGTGAATCCTTGTTGCTATTACCCTTGTCAAAACCAAGGGATTTGTGTTCGATTTGGCCTGGACAGATATGAATGTGACTGCACCAGAACAGGATACTATGGAGAAAATTGCACTATACGTATGTATCTTGCTTTTATCTCTTTCCGACTGTATATTTGTACTGTACTCTTTGACTGTATGATGTCAAAACAAAGTGATGGACTGAGCTACAGATAATAATAATGTTTTTCCATAAACTGAAAATTAAACATTTCTTCAATTTTGATATTAAACAAAGCTGGAAATTAAGCTGTGTGTAATATAATAGTGGTACATAAAATGATTTTAACAGAACAATAAACTATCACAGATGTTTTGGAAGCAGATACCTCTCTGCCCAACATCTGTGCCAACCTATTACTGGCAGAGAGAAAGGCTCAAGACCAATTTTCGTTTTCCCACAACCCCCCTGTCTATGTTAGCCAGCCCTGCTGTCTGTCTGCTTTTCCGTTTCTCTTTTTTTGTTTTTTGCTTCCTGTCCCTGAACTTTTTGGCACCAGTGATCTTGCTCAAAAAGGATTTGCACAAAGTTTCAGTAAGTGGTAGGATGATTGTGTTTGGTAAAACACACAAAAAAAACAAAGATGCATGTGTTATAAAAGAGCTTTGTTTTCTGGAATAATTAGATTGCTTAATTAGTGTCCACCAAATTGAGTACAATTTTTCAAAGGAATTCCAGGACACATATCCGTTGTTTTTGGAATATATTCTACTAATTCAGGGTGTAATCATAATCCCACACAGTTGCACATTTTCATTATAATTACATTCACACTCTTAAAGGTGCCGTAGAACTTCTTTTTAAAAGATGTAATATAAGTCTAAGGTGTCCCCTGAATGTGTCTGTGAAGTTTCAGCTCAAAATACCCCATAGATTTTTTTAAATTAATTTTTTTAACTGCCTATTTTGGGGCATCATTAAATATGAGCCGATTCAGGGCTGCGGCCCCTTTAAATGCTCACGGAGCTCGCGCTTGCCTTTAACAGCATAAACAAAGTTCACACAGCTAATATAACCCTCAAATGGATCTATACAAAGTGTTCGTCATGCAGCATGTCTAATCTCGTAAGTATGGTATTTATTTGTTTACATTTGTTTCTGAATAAATTTGAGGCTGTGCTTTGTGGCTAAAGCTAACATTACACACTGTTGGAGAGATTTATAAAGAATGAAGTTGTGTTTATGCATTATACAGACTGCAAGTGTTAAAAAAATGTAAATAATGACAGTCTTTTCTCTGTAAACACAGTAATAAACGATGGTAACTTTAACCACATTTAACAGTACATTAGCAACATGCTAACAAAACATTTAGAAAGACAATTCACAAATATCACTAAAAATATCATGTTATCATGGATCATGTCAGTTATTATTACTCCATCTGCCATTTTTCGCTGTTGTCCTTGCTTGCTTACATAGTCTGATGATTCAGCTGTGCACAGATCCAGACATCCTGCCCTTGTCTAATGCTTGAACATGGGCTGGCATATGCAAATATTGGGGTCATACATATTAATGATCCCGACTGTTACGTAACAGTCTGTGTTATGTTGAGATTTGCCTGTTCTTCAGAGGTCTTTTAAACAAATGAGATTTATATAAGAAGGAGGAAACAATGGAGTTTGAGACTCACTGTATGTCATTTCCATGTACTGAACTCTTGATATTCAACTATGCCAAGATAAATTCAATTTTTAATTCTAGGGCACCTTTAACCTCTTTCTCCTATCTGTTCTTCAGCTGAGTTCTGGTCTCGAGTCTATCGCCTCCTGAAGCCCAGTCCTAATGTTGTCCACTATGTGCTAACCCACTTCGACTGGCTATGGGACATCATCAACAGGACGTTCCTCAGGGATTGGCTCATGCGCAAAGTGCTCACAGGTTGGTTTTGTTGCACATACTCAGCATGGGTTGTGTGTTCGCATTCATAACGTTGCTCGTGTATTTATGTGGGATCATTACAGGCATAAATAGTACAACACCTTCATTAGAGTGTCTATAAATGGCAGTGTGTACACATTTATTTGTCTTATTGTTAGGTTCAGTTTTTCTCTTGCGTAATGCACTAATCAGTATCCTATGCCTATGTGTCACTGTTCCTTCAGACTTGGATATTTGTTAAAACATTTTTTTAAAGGGGACTTCTAGCTAGAGACAGGTTGGGAGGTCGACTAGTCAATTACCAACCACCTAGTTGGTTAATGCAGTGGTGTCCTGGAGGGCCACTATCCTGCTGTCAATTATAGTCACAATTATATTAATTTACATTCCTGTGTTAGTTTCGTTAACAAAATCTATGACGAAAAATATTTGTTGACAAACTTTTATTCAAGACGACATCAACATCATTAAATGATAATCTGACTATATCAACATGGAATATCGGTAACGTAAATAGACGAGACTTTAATGTAGTTTGAAAAAACTTTACCAAAATGTCTCTTGTTTTTGTCAAATAAAAAGAGGAGACAAAATATGCTGTATGACTGCTGTACAAGCCTCTATGAGCTTTCATGCTTGTGGTTGCCAGATGTCAAGAGGGTCATTCCGTGTCACTGGCTCAAATTTTTCATTCCGTGTCCCTGGCTCAAATTTTTGATTTTGTTAATATTTTTTTCTGTTGAAAGACAAACATAAATAGTGATGAAACACAGAGATTTCAAAGGGAAAGTTTATTAAGATTGAGAATCTAGAAGGATATTAGGATACCTTGAATACTTTTAGAGATACAGGCATGCAAACTTTGGAAAAGGAATATTCCTTTTTCATATGGCACTCAGACAGGTGTGTTCTATGCAAGTGAGTTGATAGAAAAACACAAGATACATTTCTAGTTTCAACATTATTTGTTCTTCAGATATTCCTCTTTAAAAGAAAAAAAATATCTGCTGTATGCAAAGTGACCCACATTTGGTTTTTGACAACTGAAAATGTGTACAATTTACCAATTTACTCATGGAGCCGCATTGAGATCTCCATATCTCTGGGGATGAACCATTGAGGTCCTTTAAAATGAAGATACCAAAAAGAATATTTGTTAAGAACCAGAATCTAAAAGGATATTAAGATATATTTAATTCTTCTTGAGTTGCAGCCATGCAAACTTAAGGCAAAAAAACAAAAACAAAAAAAACAAGAAGTGCTTTTTGCCATTTTTAACCGTCACTGTTGGCATGTAATGTAACAAGGATTACTAAAGTCAACAGATTACTAAAAGACCTACCAATATCTGTGTAAAAATAAAATAATGATCCTGCCATCTTTCTAAAGTCATTTTTACACCCCTCTAATTTTGCTCGAAATCTCAGGTGAAAATTGTCATTTTGACCCCCCTCTACAAAATAGTGGATTACTCAGTAAATATGCATCTGTGACATTTAATATTTTGGCTTTCAACCTGGAAGTTAGCATCACTCTAGTTCCCTTGACAAAAAGCCAGAATTTTCCACTGGCTTTAATATTATTGCAGGAAATAAGCAATGAGACCAACAAAAGTTTATGATTCTTTCATGTTTTGTTCATCAAGATAATCTTCAGAAATTAACAAAACTTTTATAAATTTTGATGCCTAAATTCTATGCACTATGCATTATTGAATTGTGGAGTTACACTGCCCTCCAAAATTTTGGAAACGCCCTAGAAAAGTGATGTTTTGAACAATATTGGCATAAATCCTTTTTAATTTGTGATAATTTTGCACTAATAAAAGGACAAAAACACAAACTACGAAAAACACAAACTACAAAAACATATTTTATTACATAAACAGTTTATACATAGAAAAAACTTTCGATTCATCAAAATATCCACCATTAGCAGCTATCTGACCTAAACTGAGTTCTAATTGGTTCATTGTATTCTAAACTTAATTGGCAATCAATTGTTGAAGCTATTAAGGTGTGCTGACTGCTGAAAATATTTTACAAACCAGGCATCACAGCTGGCAAAGGGGCATGTCTGACTTTGACATGTATATATTGCCATTATTATTTATTCAAAATGAAAATTATTATTGCAGGTCTTCAATAATAATGTCAAGTTATGTATTTGCAATAAAAAATTATAAGGATTTATGCTGATATCGTCCAAAACCATACTTTGCCTGGGGCGTTTCCAAACTTTTGGAGGGCAATGTATGTTTGACTCACTAAGTTGAGAGAGACGGCATCTTTCTTGAGTGGTTGTGGTTTCAGCACCAAGAACAGACATGTCCACAGTGTTTGAGAGCAGAAAATACTGCTGATAACTTATTTAATTTACTTGGTGTTTTTTTTAATCATTAAAATCAATTTTCTAGGTGGTTAATAACACATTTTTCTGTGGTGTGACAAACTCAAAACACATATTTTAATATTGTTTTACACAGACTTTTAATGCAATTGATCGCATAGAATACTCCATGTCATGCAGGAATTACGCTCTCCACACAAATACTTGGCCAAATAATAACGCACATTTCATTTTCATTTTTGGGTGAACTATCCCTTTAATGTGTAAACTTTTTAGATTAGCACCAAACTACTGAATGCACTTGAATGTCTTATAATATACACTGTAGCTTTGCACATCCACACTAACACCTTACCTTAAATATCCAAAATGTCCATGTCACTCTGCAAACTAATTTAGGAAACTGGTCATATTGTATGCACTGTTGTGAATTTAATGAGCTTTGGGTAAAAAACACCATTACCTTCTGGATGTTGTGTGACATGAGCTGACCTAAAGACAGAATTAAATTCTTTCTGTTTATCATGGTATCCGAGCCGCCTAAATTGTATAAAACTTTCACTTTTCTCAGCCCCTCACAACCACTGTACCAATGCAAATATTGCTTAAGGCTGGTCTTATGGGGAAGGGGAGAATAAGTTCACTAACAGAGTGTAAACATCAATGTTTGATCAGCACACAGACATTGAAGTCTTTGGCTGAGTGAGTATCTACAGAACTTCCAGACCACACATGTATAGTTTAGACAGAAATTCTGCTTGAAGTCTTGGTTGGTAGATTAGATGTTATCTGTTTTCTTTGTTCTGGCAAAACTGTCTATAATCTAAATGGCTTGGATGTAATTCAGATGGTGGCGTATCTGAGCGTGAATAAATTATTGTGCTTAATGTGGGTGATTGTGCTCTCTAGTTGTTGTCAGAGTAAATGGCAAGGTTTCAATGAATTTGGCTTTTTGTGTAAAGGGAGTCTCCTTTAACTCAGTATCCTTCCCATATTTACTCAGTCACTACTCTGTTTTGAGTTGCCCCCTATTCTGTACAGCCCCTTTTTTATCATTTCCTCCCAGTTGGCGCTCTGTAATTTTTTTTTGTAATGTAATGTAACTTTATGTAATGTAAATGTGGTGGCAAGATACACTAGGGTCAGAGGAGGCTATCATTTTTTTCTGCGCTCATTTCCATGAGTCCAGCCGTCTGTTGCCATGGCAATGCTCATGTACTCTGCAAGAGGCCCTCAAATTCCTCATGTCCTTCACACTGCTGTTGGCTAAAAGATTTCCTTGTGCGAGCCAAGTTACTGAATACCCTGAGGTGTTGTTCCAGTAAAGTGTAATGGGCTGAAGAGCATGATAAGTCTACCTGAATAGTGGTGTTGCTCAATTTTTGTTTTATTTCAAAACACTTTTACTGCAATTGAGGTGGAATACGGGTAAGGTTAGAGACAGGTTTGATGGTTAGGTTTAAGGGTGAGTAATATATTTAATATATATTTTTAATATAATGAATAAATAGGCTAATATAGTGCATGTATTTAGCGAACGAGTTAATTTCTCTGGCGAACTATCAAGCTGTGGAGTGGACTCCCCTGAGGTAAATGCTACGTGACTGTTTACAAGCTATTTATTGACGTCTTTGCGAAGTTGAAACACTGATTGAGCATTAAACACAAGATATACATCTCAGTAAGTTGTACTATATCTTTCAACATACCTGCAGATGTTCATTCATGTTTATAACTTTTAAAGAGGAAGAGACGATTGTGTTCACTCTTGCAATGCGCTGCCGCTTGAAATGAGGTGCCACACCACATTAAAGAATGTCAAAATGGCATGTTTTTGTTTGAATTACATGATAAAATAAACAGAATTTGAAAGATGACACATTGTTTCTTATCGAAAGTAACAAAATGCGGAACTTATTGCAATTATCTGTGGCTAGGCTACAACGCTGTATACGTCATGTAGATCCAGTAAGCCAGGGCTCAGCGGGGCAGTTGTGGGCGTGGCACATTCGGTACGCCATGAGAGTGTCGCGTACCATGGATGGTGTATTGCAGTTTTTCAGTTCAGTTTGAATATCATTCCACCCAACACATGCTTGGGTAAGTTGTAACAATTTAACTAAAGAAGCAAAAAACAGAGGCCACGCCATGCAATGTGCTTCACAAAAAAGTTTATTGTAACAATGCAAAAGAACAATCCAAATGTTTCTCTCTATAGGGCTTTTCACACTTGAAAGAGTTAACCCTGGGTCATTACCCCTGGTGAACGGAGTCCTGGCTTACTTACTTCATGTTTCACACTGCTCACAATTCAGGGTTAACAACTAATCCTGGGTATTCATAAGCTGATGTTTCACATTACCCTGGGTTAATATTCTTATTTGCATATTTGTGGTGTCAGTCATTCATTGAATTAACGCAGTATGTGACCTGATTACATATAAGCTCTAACATTGCATCCTCGTATTGGCGACTGTACTACAGTGGGTACGGAAAGTATTCAGACCCCCTTAAATTTTTCACTCTATATATATTGCATCCACTTGCTAAAATCATTTAAGTTCATTTTTCCCCCATTAATGTACACACAGCACCCCATATTGACAGAAAAACACAGAATTGTTAACATTTGTGCAGATTTATTAAAAAAGAAAAACTATAATATCACATGGTCCTAAGTATTCAGACCCTTTGCTGTGACATTCATATATTTAAGTCCAGCTGTGTTTGATTATACTGATTTGGACTTGATTAGGAAAGCCACACACCTGTCTATATAAGACCTTACAGCTCACAGTACATGTCAGAGCAAATGAGAATCATGAGGTCAAAGGAACTGCCTGAAGAGCTCAGAGACAGAATTGTGGCAAGGCACAGATCTGGCCAAGGTTACAAAAAAAATTTTGCTGCACTTAAGGTTCCTAAGAGCACAGTGGCCTCCATAGTCCTTAAATGGAAGACGTTTGGGACGACCAGAACCCTTCCTAGAGCTGGCCGTCCAGCCAAACTGAGCCATCGGGGGAGAAGAGCCTTGGTGAGAGAGGTAAAGAAGAACCCAAAGATCACTGTGGCTGAGCTCCAGAGATGCAGTCGGGAGATGGGAGAAAGTTGTAGAAAGTCAACCATCACTGCAGCCCTCCACCAGTTGGGGCTTTATGCCAGAGTGGCCCGACGGAAGCCTCTCCTCAGTGCAAGACACATGAAAGCCCACATGGAGTTTGCTAAAAAACACCTGAAGGACTCCAAGATGGTGAGAAATAAGATTCTCTGGTCTGATGAGACCAAGAATGAACTTTTTGGCCTTAAATCTAAGCGTATGTGTGGAGAAAACCAGGTACTGCTCATCACCTGTCCAATACAGTCCCAACATCATGCTGTGGGGGTGTTTTTCAGCTGCAGGGACAGGACGACTGGTTGCAATCGAGGGAAAGATGAATGCGGCCAAGTACAGGGATATCCTGAACGAAAACCTTCTCCAGAGTGCTCAGGACCTCAGACTGGGCCGAAGGTTTACCTTCCAACAAGACAATGACCCTAAGCACACAGTTAAAATAACGAAGAAGTGGCTTCACAACAACTCCGTGACTGTTCTTGAAAGGCCCAGCCAGAGCCCTGACTTAAACCCAATTGAGCATCTCTGGAGAGACCTAAAAATGGCTGTCCACCAACGTTTACCATCTAACCTGACAGAACTGGAGAGGATCTGCAAGGAGGAATGGCAGAGGATCCCCAAATCCAGGTGTGAAAAACTTGTTGCATCTTTCCCAAAAAGACTCATGGCTGTATTAGATCAAAAGGGAGCTTCTACTAAATACTGAGCAAAGGGTCTGAATACTTACTTTTTTAATAAATCTGCAAAAATGTCAACAATTCTGTGTTTTTCTGACAATATGGGGTGCTGTGTGTACATTAATGAGGAAAAAAAATGAACTTAAATGATTTTAGCAAATGGCTGCATTAAAACAAAGAGTGAAAAATTTAAGGGGGTCTGAATACTTTCCGTACCCACTTTATCTGTACTATCAAGTTTATACTGAATGGACATTTCAGACTTTAAATGTAAGAATGAAATGAAGAATGAAAATAATGTCTCTTCTTCACTCAAATTTCTGAGTTTTCTGTCAGCATTTGACATTTTTCCTCTCAAAAGCTGGAGTGATCAAACACACAATGTAAAAGTCAATTGCCACAGCATGCAGACTCCATAAGGTCTGCCCCCCACTGAGCTCTATCACCCTTTCAAACACACTAATTTCAAAGACAATGGGAGGCAGTGTTTTATCAGGAAAGCACAGGCCACTAGAATCATACATTCAGTCTATAAAAATGGATTCTTTGCCACTAATTCATTGACAACTTTGTCTAAATGAATTTACATGCATCTCCCCAGTACATTTTGTATATTATATCTGTATTTTGTTCCTTTGTATATTGTAAAGTGTTATAAATGCATGTGATGATACTTCTTGATATTGTAGCCCATCTAGGTAGTGTTTAATATCAATTATAAAACGGATAGTTCCAGCCTTTGATTCTGATTAGTTGAGCCGCATTTGAAGCCATTGTAAAATTTCCGAAAACATACAGCTGATCACATTACATAAGTATTGATGCACCATTGAGTGTGTATGTTGCTGCGTCTGTCTTAGCAACCACTCTTAGCAACATAAACAAATGTTTGTTCTCTGTTGATTTAGTATTAAGATTGTGAACAAAGTTGCTTTATAGTATTGAAACTGATGGTTCATCCATCTTGTTAATTTACTCTTTTCATAGCTTCATTCCCGTTATGATACGGTTCAAATTCATTTCCACTCTCTCATTTCCTATGTATGTGTGAATTGTATGTTTGTTTTAGTCTATGTGTTTGTGATTTAGTTAAATAAAACTTGTGTGCACATTCTTGCGAGTTGATTCTGATCTGCTTAGAAACCAATGTCACTGATAACGACACTGCTTTGATCACAGCTATGTGAGAAAGAGTTATTTTCTCTGTGGCCACGGATAAATATCCTTTCTGAAGTTTATAGATGATCAATACTGAGTGTTCACTGGCCGAACAGATTAATTGATTGTAATATTAATTTGCAACAGCACAGTGTTTCCATGACTGTCCGAAGCAAGAGTGTGTGATTGGTTGTCTGTTGCTGAGCGTCTAGCTGTGACATTCTAACACCACATCATTTCACACTGTACAAGTTTGGCACCTCAATGTGGGGTTAACACCACAAAAGCCATGCCAACACTTCTCCGGGTAAAAAACGGTGCTAACCCCATTTCTGAATTACAAATGTGAAACGTTCCTTTACCCGGGGTTAAAAGCTGTGTTTAGAACAACGATAACCCAGCCTTAGGCGCAGTGTGAAAAAACCCTTCTGTGACTAACCAGAACTGAAATCCACTTTCTGTTTGCAGGAGTGTGTGCATGTGTCAGGGAAATGTCTTGTTTATTCTGTTTGAGTTTTACTCTAAGTTGGTTTTGCTCTGTTTTCTGTTTCCTTTGTTCTTTAATCTTCTTGTTACTCATTGTTTGATTAGTTATGTCAACTGTGTCTTATTCCGTTGATTAATTTGATCTCTATATATACCGTGTTTGGTTCAGTTCTTGGTCCGTTCTTATCTTAGTATGTATGGTTTTTCTGTTCTCATGGTTCAAGAAAGTGATTTCTGAGTATATTGTTTGATTTACAAAAGTGAAGACTATTTCAAATGAATCCTGAATTTTTTATTTTATCATGCTGCAACCAAATGTAACAGCATGTGTGTGTAAAGTAGTTTACTAGAACAGACTTTCTTAACATTATTCTCAACTCAACCTGACTCCAGTGTACCTGTGTAAAGAACATGTAGGTCTATCAAAAAACACTGTTAATGTTTGTGTATCTACAGTGTCCTCCACAATTATTGGCACCCTTAGTAAATATGAGCAAAGGTGGCTGTGAAAATAAATCAGCATTGTTTATCCTTTTGATCTTTCATTCAAAAAATTCACAAAATTCTATCATTGAATTCATATCATTATTGGATTTCTAGCAGAAGCGGTCAGGTTTTGATTTTTTTATCTGTTGGTATTTGATAGAATCCATGATACCATGTATCTGAGCAAGATGTCCAGGACCTCCAGCAGAAAAATAGGCCCACAACATTAACGATCCAGCAGTATATTTAACCGTAGGCATGGGGCACTTTTTATCCATGTGTGCACCAAACCCATCTGGTGGGTTTGCTGCCAAAAAGCTCTTTTTTTAGTTTCATCTGACCGTAGAACCAGGTTCCTTTTGAAGATCCAGTCTTGTCTGACAACTGAATATGCTGGAGATTGTGTCTGGATGAGAGCAGAGGATTTTTCTTGAAACGCTCCCAAACAACTTGTGGGGATGTAGGAGCTGTTTGATCATTTTTTTAGGCTTTCTGAGACTCAAGACTCAACTAATCTCTGCAGTTTTCCAGCTGTGATTCTTGGAGAGTCTTTGTCCACTCAAACTTTCCTCCTCACAGCGCATTAGGGCAATTTAGACACACGTCCTCTTCCAGGCAGATTTGTGACATCTTTAGTTGATTGGAAATTCTTAATTATTGCCCTGATAATGGAAATTTGGAGGATTTTCATTGTGTTAGCTTTTCTCTTTTAGCCATTTTCTATTTTGTGAAGCTCAACAATCTTTCGCTGCACATCAGAACTATATTCTTTGGTTTTTCTCATTGTGATGAATGATTAAGGGAATTTGGTCTTTGTGTTTACACATATTTGTACTCCTGTGGAACAGGAAGTCATGGCTGGACAATTCCATGCTCCTAGTCAACCTGGTGTGCTAAAAAATTTAAATATGAATGGGAATATACTTCTGAGATATTTTACTCATACAAATTTCTAGGGGTGCCAATAATTGTGGCCAACATGTATCGGAAAAAAAATAATTTTATAATGCGAGTTTCCCCCCACTTTCAATTATTTTACTTCGATGAAAGGTTAGATTTTTGCAGATGCAGACAATGCAGATTTATTTTCACAGCCACCTTTTCTCATATTTATTAAGGGTGTGAAAGCAAATTATTTAGCTCAAAAGGGGAAATATTAATAATTAATCATAATGTTACGTGCTGGTGTATTAGAGACAAGGCAATACACAAAATCCACAGACAAGGGTATTTACTGAACGAAGGAGAAAACATACGACCAATACACATTATAACAACATCAAGATCGGACAGGGAGTGAATGGAGTGAGTCCATCATAAAGGGAGTGCAGATGATGAAGTTCAGGTGCAGGCGATGAGTGCTGATGGGGAGATGACGAGGAAGTGAGTGCAGGTGTGGAAACAGGAGGATCATGGGAAATGGAGTTCGGGAGACGAGGGAACTGTGACACATAACTTGTTATAATTAATTATAAATATTTGAATCAGTTTATCAAATGAACTTAATGTAGCTGAATTAATATTACAATCAATTAATCTGTTCGGCCAGCGAACATGATCATCTATCAACTTTTCAAGAAGGATATTTTTCCATAGCCACAGAAAAATATCACTTTCTTAGCACGTAGCTGTGATCGAATCGTTATCAGGTTTTATATTGGTTTTATAAGCAGACCAGAATCAACTCAACTGTGCACACAAGTTTTATTTAACTAAACTAACAAACACAAACATACCATTCACACAGTGAGAGAGTGGAAAATGAATTTGAACCGTATCATAACAGGGGAATGAAACAATAGAAAGAGTAAAATAACAATTGCTGGATGAACCATCAGTTTCAATACTATGAAGCACCTTTGTTAACACAAAGGGGTTCACAATCTTAATACTAAATTGCCATTTAGTGTTCAAACGATACTTGCAAATGCCTTAGCTGTCCGGATCTGCAAGCTCAGGAGAAATCCTTGATGGTTTGGTCCGTTGGCATGGAAGTTGTAATCAATATCTTCTGCGTTGAATGAAGAAAATTAAGACAAACTTTGCGCTGTTAATTTGACTTTTTTGTGGTCGCTGCAGTTGCACATGGCTTGAAATGAATGGAGGCCTACCAGCCCGGCCTGGCCCTCACATGGTATCAACAGGAACAAAGAGAATAACCAGAAGAACTAAACTCAGATCTGCTCAGAGCTATTTAACTTCTCCAGACAGTCGACACCTTCAAATCTTGGCTTAACCAGTGAGAAAGGTGCAATTCTCTGGCGGGGGATTTCCTTTGTTTGAAAGTGAATTAACTTGCATGGGGGAGTTCACTAGAAAGTTTGTGTCCATTTATACTCTGATAAATATAACAAACATACAATGCATTCTATGGTATTGTGATGTCCACGGAAATGTGAGCAATTTGATATTAAACATCACCTAGATGAAATACATTATCTAGTAGTTTCAACTTTCAGGCATGCAGAACACTATACAACATACGAAAGAACAATGGGTCTCATTCATGAAACACGAGCAGAACGAATTTTTGTGTAAATCATGTGTAAAGTGGTTCTGGCGTACATTTTTGGATTCATTAAAATGTTCATATTTTCCAAATGTTAGTTGGTACGAAAGAAATCTACACCTGCTCCCAGCCACGCGTAAATAGTGCGTTTAACATTCTATGGTTTAACATCCGAAGGTTTTGCTCATTAATAAGGCTGCTTTGTAATTCACCTTAATAAGGTACATATTTACACAGCATTTTGAAAAAATATTATATATAGTAATCACATACGTTTTTTATTTTTACTTTTATTGTGAGAGCCAGTAATAGCATCTGCAAAAGGAGCACTTTAATCAAATAATTAATTGATTTCAATAGGGCTGGGCAAACTAATGGTCCCTTAATTGTTATGGAAATTGTTTCCTATATGGCCAAAATCCTTCGTTTGGTGTCATAATATGATGCCCATATATAGTTGTCAGTCGGATTTAATGGGCGGGATTTATGGTAATTGAGAATGAGCGTACACGCGCATCCCATTTGCAACTGATTGGAATTCATTAACACACACACACATTTCACTATCACTTCTGACGTTTACGAAGTATTTGTGAATCAGGAGAAGAGTTTTCGGGAAGGTCTCTTCACGCGCAAATCACTCACATATTTACTCGTATATTTACGAATGTTTCATGAATGAGACCCAATATACAAACAGTAATAATACACAAGATGTACTGGGGAAATGCATGTTCATTCATTTAGATGAAGTTGTCAATGAATTAGTGGCAAAGATTCCATTTTTATAAACCAAATGATTCTGGTGACCTGTGTTTTGCTGATAACACACTTTCATTGAAGTGGATGTGAAGAGCATATTGTGATAGCGCTCAATGGGGAAGCCAGACGTTACGGGTTACGGGGCCTGGCATGGGTGAAGGGTTGGAGGATGTTGAACAATTGTGTGTTTGTTCTATATTTATCAGATGCTACAGGTGCCAATAATTATTGAGGGCACTGTATTTGTGAATATTCTCAATCGACAATGTAACAATGGTGACAAATGAATGTTGTTAATGTGGATTGCAGGCTTGGTAAACCCAGAGAGTCCACAGGGCATATTTTACCCACACTTCCTATGGCTTTGAGTTTGAGGTCTGAGAATCCTCACCACTGGCTTTCAACATTTTCTTCACCACTGATCTTGCTAAACCTCATCAGTTCCTTTTAAAACACTGGCAGGCACACCTCTATCTATCTGTCGTTTTTTTTTCTCTCTCACTATCTAGGCATTCTGTATTAAAAATAAACAGTTCTTAGTTGTATCGAAGGGGATGTAACAATTTGAAATTAGCAGGTTAAATTGCATCACATTTGCCTGAGAAACTACAGTTTAAAAGTTTCAAGTACTAAATAAAATATACTGTAGTTTTGGTCAAAAATTACATTCTTAGCTTATCTGTTTTTTCTTTATAAAATCTGCATGTGCCTATTTCCAGCCTTGACAATCACTTAGATGGGATCTGGAAGGAAGTGGGTAAATACTGAAATAATCACAGGACTCTTAGTTTATCCCTGAATGGTGGAATTGATACACTCTAAAAAAATGCTGGGTTGTTTCAACCTAAGTTTGGGTCAAAAATGGACAAACACAATGGTTGGGGACAAAGTAAATGGTTGTTACAAGTAGGGCTGGGCGATATGGCTGAAAACTGTATCACGATATCAGTGTTTCATATCGGTCGATACCGATAATTATTGATATTTTTTTATGACCCATTTAAAATAAGGACCAGAAGAAAAATATATTACATTTAAACATTTTTATTTTAAACTTAACCTTCCTCCGTTCATAATCCCCTCAGTTATTAAGACAGAAATATCAACAACCATGGAAAACTCAAATAATTAAAATGTAAACATAAGTCTAAAGTAGGGTGGCCACCCGTCCCACATTTTGCGGGACAGTCCCGAAATCAGGAGCTTTGTCCCACAAGACTTAAGTAGTGTCCCACATTTCATTTGTCTGTAATTTTTTTTCATCCCTGAAATTACAATACCACAGTAATAAATATAATAAAAACTGAGCATTTAAAAATCTATTTGTGCAGCTGTCCTATTCTAGCTGTGAAAATCACCAACCAGCGCAATCATAGAGAGAGGTTTTCCCGCTGATGACAACTGAGTGGACAGTGGACATCCATCCTGATGTTAAATATTTCCAACGAACGGCGGCGATCAAGCGCCACACCCGGAAATGGTCGAGCACCTACAGAAAATACAGATATTCTCCATTTGTTTTAACTAATACAAAATTGCGAAATTCAGACACGACTTTCTTCTCAGGTTATTATTTCATTTAATGCGGGTTCTATGGCGTTATTATATTAAAAAATGTCGAGCGCGCATCAAATGCACAAGCAATCTCTCTCACAGGCGGATTCCCTTGCACAAAACTGGACACGCTCTCGCTCAGATATCACATCTGCCCGCTCAAACTTTTGTCCTCCTGCATGTGCAGCCGTGAATCTAGAATTGTCTTCTCTCCAGGATTTAATGTTGCCATAAGCGCAACATTATAGTGTGGGCACCCACCGGCAGAAACATTAATCGGCACATATGCCAAGTTTGACAACAAGTGAAAATCAGTATTTACATAGAGTAATAGTTGTAAATTTATCTGTTGTAACGATGTAGCGGTTCGTACAGTTATTAATCAGTTTATGGATGAAATATGAATATAATAATTCATATACAACGAATACAATGAATTATAATCAATTACATATATGATTAGTTCTGGTTTAATAATTATTTAGAGAAACTGTTCGTTTGTCCAGCAAACTAAGCCCCTCACAGAATATTATAAACTGAGTTATTCTCTGGCCAAGAGAATATTCCTATTATAGCATCAAAGCATAAAACGATCAAAAACGTTAAAGTGACTTGGTCTTCAGTTGAAAGAACAAACAGAACAATCGAGCATGAATTAAGTGTTTAATATATGCAGCTACGACTACAGAGATTATACGTCTAAATATATATACAAGAATATACACACCTATGTACAAGAGTGGAAGTAGAGAAGGAAAGAGAGAAGGCAAGTAGCAAACTTACAACCAGTCCTAAGCCAGCACGGAAATCAGTTTCATCATCCAAGATTGAGAAACGGCAGTATACTTGCATTGGTTGCGTGTGTCGAATTTCAGTTTAGCGCTGGTGCAGTTCGTTGGCTTCTTCCGTTCCACGGGAAGGTTTGAACTGAGGACTTGAGAGTGAGTTTCGCTGGAAGATGGCGGTCCCGAAGCTGAGCGCGATGGCAGCGCTTGGTCACCGGAGATGTCCGGGAAAGACGTGCACGAGGTGCTCGTGAGACAATCGGGAGAACACACAGGAGAATCCTGGTGTTCCTTTTTATGACAGATAGGCCGACACACCTCCTTGAGATGGAATGGCCAATGACATTGATGCAAAGTTGGCGGGCAAGCTCTTTCTTTGTTTGGTCTCTTAGCTGAATTTGCATACTTAATGACTATCAGTACGTTCTTCGTAGTATCATTAAACACATAGAAAAATGCATTTGTCAGCAGTGTGACATATCTCAGTGAATAGCTCGTGTCCGGAGCTTTACGGAAAGATCAAACTCGATACATCAGAAATGCATATAAAAGAAGTTATGGTTTACAGACAGAATTCTATCATTAAAATGCACACTAGCACAAATACACTCATTTAAACACTAGGAAACATGCATACGCTTCAAAATACAGGGTGGGTATATGTTGGCATAATTGTATTTTACATATACAGTCAAAATAATGTTTGTGTGTTTCTGTATGTGTTTGTGTGTGTGTTTTTGTGTGTGCCTGTGTGTGTGGGTGTTGGAATGTGGATCTGGTCAGTCTCTGGGGGGGGTGCTCCTTTTGAAGTCATCAAAGTGAGGAAGTCGGAGTTTTCTGTTTACCCTCACAGGTCCACAAACCTGCCGAAAGTCACAGTCGTCCAGAGCCGAGTTAGTGATTAACAAACAAAGTTCATCAGGTTAAAAGCGTTCTGGAAACTCCAAACTTTATTGACTCTGAACGGATCCATCCAGACGTTACACTGTCTCATGTGTCCCGCATTGTCCTGCAAAATCACATCTACTGTCCTGCAACAGATCAATAGTCAGGTAGTCAGGCATGCAGAACACAATAGTCAATAGTCCTAGTCCAGAGCTATTCAATTGGCGGCCCGCGGGCCACATGCGGCCCCGAAGCAACCTCCAAGTGGCCCAGCCTGTGGTCCCGCCAAAAACGTGCATTCATACGTAAATTCATACCACGTAGTCTAGCAACACACAAACAATGCAGAGTGTGCCGGTAGTAGCCTAGATTACTATCAATATGACTTTCTCAATAGTGAAACGTAAAACTGTCAATGAAATCCGGTGAAGGAGGGATAGGCAGAATTGCGCTGAACGACGCACAACAGAAGCACTCTCTCTGTCGTGCGCGCGATCAGTTCTCCTCGCGCCTGAATATTCAAATACACGTGCAAACAGATGTCTAAATATCCATTGTATGGAGTATCTCACGTGAATACAGGTGGTTATGGCTTAAGTGGACGCAAACAGGTGTGTAATAACTGGATATGCGTCAGTTACGTCCATGCATTCAGCAGCCCAATGTCTGTCTGTCCAATACCTGTCTTGTCATTAATGTTAATCAAACAACAGAAAATGCTAAATAAATGTAGGCTATATGTTAAATAAACCTACTGAATCTGAAAAAAATATATATTTTGAATTTGAATTTGTCTGCATTTAAAAGTTTGAAAGGATTTTAAATCTTCTAAATCAAGTAAAATGACTCAAAATAAAGTAATTTAAATATAACAAAGTCAACTTTAATCATATCAAATGTAATTGACCGACATCAAAATTGTGGCCAGTGAAAATGCTGAGTGGCTAGTAAATTTGGAAAACCACTAGCCACTGTGGCTGGTGAGCAAAAAAGTTAATGTCACGCCCTGATTGCATCTTACAACCGGAGCTGTGCAAACTGATCAAAGTTAAAAGAGAAACAATGAATAATTTGTTTGTGTTGGTTTTAAAATTTGTCGTTACGAGCTGCTTCGCCGCTGAAATGACTGGCCCAGCTAACCTTCTTGGTTCGAAAATCTGGCCCAACTGAATTTGTAATTGAATAGCCCTGCCCTAGTCTAAAGTCACATTGAACACATTTCCTCTTTTATTTACAATTTCCTCGCTCGCTGCGGCACTCATTTTCTGCTTATCAGTCGCCGGTTACTGAAGAGGAATCCAGCACGAGACGAGACAACGATATGGCGCAACCAAAGTTAATACTGTTACATGATTGGCTGTTAGCGTGTCACTCCCTACGTTGCTAGGTTACCAAAGAACGAGTGCCTTTGTTAATGCAACCAAACTTGCTTCGCAACCTCTGTTTTCTTCCGACGAAGAATAAAAAATATCGAACGTTTTATCGAACACATTTTTTATTGATATCGACCACGTGTCTATCGTGATACATATCGTTATCGTTTTATCGCCCAGCCCTAGTTACAACTCTCCCCATGTTACAACCATAACAGTTAAAACATATAATTTCAAAATGTGTTAAAGGCTAAAAATGGCTGACGGGGTGGGGTGAGGGCGAGTTAACACATGGGGTGGGGTGAGGGCGAGTTAACACATCTTAAAAAGTGTCACAACTATCCACTTACATACAACTAAGAACAGTTTCTTTTCTAATAATTTTACAGAATGCCTAGACAGTGAAAGAAATAAAAGACACAGATAGAGATGGGCATGCCAGTGTTTTTTAAATGATGCAGTTTTAAAGAATGGCAGGTTAGCCAGATCAGCGGTGAAGAAAATGTTGAAAGTTAGTGGTGAGGATTCTCAGACCTCAAACTCAAAGCCAAAGGAAGTGTGGGTAAAATGTGCACTATGCATTCTCTGGGCCTACCAAGTAAGTACTGTACCTCACAGTTAACAACATTTATTTGTCACCATTGTTAATATTCACTTAGACACGCAAACTCACACACACATTGACAGTGTTTTTGTTAGACCTACACAACCTACTGGAGTCGAGTCACATGTTTTATTAAGCATAAATACCGTTAAGGAAGACTAATTTAGAGACTAATTTACACACACTCCTGCGTCAAACAGAAAGTGTATTTGAGTTACGGCCATCACAGAGAGAAATTGTTTTGAATTGTTCTGTTGGATTGTTTAAATAATATTTACTATTAATATTGTAATATTTTTGCTAGATTTTACTAAATTGTTTGTTTGAAATCTTTTGGCTCTACAGCCTTAGATGGGAAGGAAAATGTACAAGAATTCTATCACATAAATATTTGTGTAGTCCAGATAGTGAGTAAAAACCAGGTTGTTGGCCTTCAACCAGAGAAAATAACCTTTAAACAGTAGGAAAAGGTTTGTGTAGTGGTCAACTGCAATGTATGTATGTATGCGATAATAGAAAATACAATGTATATGCATAACTGCTGAATTTAAACAGCCTGGCCTGTTTCATTCTATCACTAGTTTTGTGTTTTTCTTGGTATCATTTTGTCTTATGGTGTTTTTGAATATACTCTCCCTTCACAGTAAGAGCCAACTTAATCCCAAGTCCCCCGACATACAATTCCAAATATGACTACTTGAACTGGGAGGCATATTCCAACGTCACCTACTACACAAGGATTCTGCCACCAGTCCCTCAGGACTGCCCCACACCAATGGGAACCAAAGGTAAGAGACTCGGGTCATGCAAGTCTACTCCAGATCAGTGTAGCCTCTTCTCATAAGAAGCAATATTAAAATGCTCCAAGGCAAGCATACCAGTACAGAATACCGAAGTCGGAAATACCTTTGTCTTCTGAGGCTGTAGTAAAATCATTCAATGTGTCTCTCAGGAAAAATTACACTTCCAGACCCCAAGCTTCTTGTAGAGAAGTTCATGTCAAGGCGGAATTTCAGACCAGACCCTCAGGGAACAAATTTAATGTTCGCCTTTTTCGCTCAGCACTTCACCCACCAGTTTTTCAAGACTCACAACCGTGTGGGACTTGGGTTCACAAAAGGCCTGGGTCACGGGGTGAGTCAAAAATTTTTAAATTAAACATATCAAATAAATTGTTGGATAGCTCTTTTTTTCTTCATGTTAATGAAAGACAGACTATAAGATGTTTGTTAAGAAGCTGCTGGAGCAGAGAAATAACTTAATGCTGTTCTTTCACAGTAGGATATGCAGTAACCACATCCACACTCACGTTACACATAATGTTGGAAGGACTGGGGGGAGGGTAAAAAATGTTATCTCATTGTCAGCACATAAGCATACTATAGGTTCATGTTTTTATTTCAGTATAGGCTATATGCAGCCTTGTTAGCTCATTTTTGTACATTTTTATTTTAAGGGGAGGAGGAAATTAATTTACGATTGTGTGTTTGAATCGTTGTATGCAGTGAAAACTAAAAATAACTCTTTTGTACTGTATTAGCTTGGGTGTCTGTATTAAAAAAAATAACATTTTCCGATTGCATGTTGAAAACTAGGTGGATGCTGGGCACATTTATGGAGATTCTCTTGATCGCCAGCTGGATCTTAGACTGCACAGAGATGGAAAACTGAAGTACCAGGTACTGTTTACGCCAGGCATGCTGTGGAGTCATCAGTCATGCTAGGCTGAGCATGTCTCTAAGAAAATAGAGAGATTCTCGAATTACTACCTAATAGTCTCACTTTCACCATTCTTCTACCATAAAACAACAATTTACATTCAATCATATTTATATGTTTTACAAATTATATATACATATTCATTCTGCTTGTGTTTAATGAATGAGATCCTGTGCATTTTCAGTTGCTCCATTTCACAGCTGTGTGCAAGTATTCCCTTTTGAATGTGCATAACCTCATAGTGTGGGTGTGATTATAGTTTAAACATGTGTTTTTTGTTAAGCCTCAGTGATGTAATTTAAGATATCACACACTGTTTAGCCTAGTAGCAGTAAATATTTAGTGTGCTTGGTTATATAGTTCAGTTCTGTTTTTACCATCATTATTCTGTTTGGCTCTGATGTAGGTTGTCAGTGGTGAGATTTACCCCCCCACTGTGCAAGATGCACAGGTCAAAATGAGCTACCCCCCGTCTGTCCCTCCGGAGCAGCAGTTGGCCATCGGGCAAGAAGTGTTTGGACTGCTACCGGGTCTCAGTATGTACGCCACCTTGTGGCTGCGTGAGCACAACCGTGTGTGTGATATCCTGAAACAAGAACATCCGACCTGGGGGGATGAGCAGCTGTTTCAGACCGCCAGGCTTATTATTATAGGTAAAGATTTCCTCAGAACCATATAACACTAATTATGTTGAGAGAATACTTGGCTGTGTACCATTTAGAATGTTCCATTCCTGAACTTGAACTGAATTTAAATTCATTGAATTAGGATGTAGAACTGTAATTAAAATGTGCATTAGCAAGAAGAATTATAATGAATCAAATACAGATAAATGCATTCTTGTTTTTATACAAGAGATTTTATTCTTTTTTCCATATGATTTTTTAGTATAATTATAACTTGCCATAACTTTTATTTCTTTTATTCTTGAAAGAGAATTAAAGGATTAGTTCACTTTTAAATAAACTTTTGCTGATAATTTATTCACCCCCATGTCATCCAAGATGTCCATGTCTTTCTTTCTTCAGTCGAAAAGAAATTAAGGTTTTTGATGAAAACATTCCAGGATTATTCTCCTTATAATGGGCTTCAATGGGCACCAGACGGTTCAAGGTCCAAATGACAGTTTCAGTGCTGCTTCAGAGGGCTTTAAATGATATCAGACGATGAATAAGGGTCTTATCTAGCGAAACGATCGGTCATTTAAAAAAAAAAAAATTAAAAAAGTTTACGTTTTATAAGCACAAATGCTCGTCTTTTTTTTTTTTTTTTTTTTTTTTTTTACAAATGCTCGTCTTGCTCTGTTCTGGGATGCGTGTTCGTGACGTCACGTAATACGCAATTACGTTGAAAAGGTCACGCTTGACATAGGCGGAAGCATAGACATCATATAGGTAGACGCCCTATCGAACGCTACTGCCTATTGGCACGGACGAGCCGTGGAGCCGCCATCTTGGACCGGTCGCCAGCTCCACTCAGTGTAACTTGTTTGTCAGGTGCAATGAGCTGTCAGTGCATTTAATTAATCATATCTCACTGAATACCTAACTGATTTTGACACGGGATTTTTTGCTGCAAAGGTCATTCATGTAGCTATGATACAGGACACATTGTTCAGTGTATTTTAATATTCATAGTAGGCTTAACAGTTATATAATATTCTGATATAAGATATAAAGTGACCAGACGTCCAAAATCAAAATATGTGATGTAGGATATAAGGTAATTTATAAACCACACACTATAAATATGATAAAGAAGCAGAAACAGATAGTTGCAGTAAAATAAGATATCTCAGTAATAGAAGTCGGAGGGGTAATTTGCGCTTTGCGTCATGTGTGTATACATTGCTTCCTGATATCACGTGCACAAACACAAATAACAGTTATTATGTCCGGTCGAACAATGTATGTATTAAATTCAGATTGGATTGTGTTGGTAATAGGCACTTAACGTTACCTAACGCTAAAAGTAAGTTTCGTGCATTGAGCGCATTCTAACAGGTGCTTTCGAACATCTTTCTGATCTGAATAGTAAGTTATGTGGAAAACACTTGCGAGGTTCGACGGTTAAGCAGAGCGGTTAAGATAAAGGGGCTTGAATAATTAATAATCAATATAACCTGACGAAAGATATTTATTAAATGTTATCCACATTATATTTCATCTGCAACAGCATTGTGAACTTTTATAACGATGCGTTTGGTCATTAACTTAAATGCATCATTATGCAAAGATAAGGAGAGTTCTCTGCATGAAAGACCCATGACTGGCAGATCAGCGTGCAACTACATTTCTCTCCGAAACGGTAGGAAAATAAATTTAATTCAATGTGGAGGATTTTAACTGTGACAAGATGATTGACAGGGTAGTTTAAACAGTTACAGTTTGCGTAAATAAGCGACAGAACGTCCGTTAAAGACGCAGTTATGACGAGGTAGTATGTCCCAAAGCTTGTCTACTCTTCTGCTACACACTCAAAAGTATGTACTTTTTCTTTACAAAAACAGTAAATGCTTTTAGAACGTAGTATAAGTAGACGAATTGGGACGCAGCTTAGGAGTACGACCGGTCTAAGATGGCGGCCGCAAATCTCATCGCCCAGCGGCCAATAGGGCGTCTACCTATATGATGTCTATGGGCGGAAGTACAGAGTCGGTGTTTACAAGTTGAACGTGCAAATACTAACCCTGCGTCTCAATCAGCTCCCTAGTTCCCTAGTGAATCAGTATATCATGAAAGTGAATGTGGCTGATTCCCTGATCAGTGCCGCGACTACTGAACTAGGGAGCTGATTGAGACACACGGTAAGTCAAACGCCGCTTACAAAAAAAGGTAAAACAACTAATGGTTCTTCCATCCTGTGTTGTCAGTGCCATCAGACTGTCATACCCTTCTCCATCAGAACAAAAACACATCTAAAAGGGGTCGCACACCAGATGCGCACATTATATACGCGCAAGCTCATTTTTGACACGACTCCTGATAGAAGTGCTGCACAATGGGAGTGTTTTACATCAACAGGGAAACGTTACATATGCTTTAATATTTCGCACTGAGGTTAGTGTACATGGAAAATGGCACAACAGAGCAAATTGAAAGAAAAGGCTACGTTTATTATACACTTTTAGACTTTATTCAAGCTGTTAAAGTGTAAAACTAATGTATCTTGCAGCACAGGGTGAAGTCAGTATGTACATTAACAACGATTTGAGAGAAATATAAAATACATTTAATGTAAAACAATGTACATGGCGCGGCAGGATTTTGAGTCGTAGCTGGTCGCCGCGGACAGGCGCCGAATGTCGCCGCCGGTGTGTACACTCATAATAAACAATGCGTTCGAATTTTAAAGACGTGGCGCAGTGCTTAGTAACGGTGGAAATCCATTTTGTCCGGTAATGCAGCGAGATGGAAACAGGGACTCACCGACTGATTCTAATGGCGGGATTGAAATGGTCCAGTCGTGGCAGCATCTAGATTCTTCCTCTGTTGGCAATGGTTGGCATTTGCCACATGTGCACCACCACGTCTGCCCGATGCTGGAGAGGTGTGTGTCGCCGCAGCAGTCTCTTCCATCTGCCTAATTTCTTCCTCTGTGTATTCCGGTTCAAAAAGGTAGGGCAGGGTGAAAAACTCATCTTCTCCTCGTCCGACATCTTTGTTTTGCCTTTTTTTGTAAATGGCGTTTGACTTAGTATTTGCACGTTCAAGTTGTAAACACTGACTTGGTACTTCCGCCTATGTCAAGCGTGACCTTTTCAACATAATTGCGTATTACGTGACGTCACGAATGCGCACTCGAGAACAGAGCAAGGCGAGCATTTGTGCTTATAAAACTTAAATTTTATTTATTTATTTTTTTAAATGACCGATCGTTTCGCTAGATAAGACCCTTATTCATCGTCTGGTATCGTTTAAAGCCCTTTGAAGCTGCACTGAAACTGTCATTTGGACCTTGAACCGTCTGGTGCCCATTGAAGCCCATTATAAGGAGAATAATCCTGGAATGTTTTCATCAAAAACCTTAATTTCTTTTCGACTGAAGAAAGAAGGACATGGACATCTTGGATGACATGGGGGTGAGTAAATTATCAGCAAAAGTTTATTTAAAAGTGAACTAATCCTTTAATGAATGATGAATTTCCCCCAATTTGATTATATAAAGTGCTATTCTAATATGTGTATTATTATATTATATTAATTATATAATATTATATTATATTATTCAGATCTATTAAATGATCGTTTTCATGAAACACTGAATATCTTTTGTGCTACTCCATCAACAGTAGGTTTTTCTAAAGTGCTCAGTTTTCCATTGTGGTACACTATGTCAGTGTTTACTAATTTATTGTAAAATTTTGACTCAATGAACTCAAGGCGAGACCATTCATATTGTGATCGAGGACTATGTGCAGCATCTGAGCGGTTACCTGCTGAAGCTCCGGTTTGATCCCACGCTGCTGTTCACCTCACAGTTCCAGTACCAGAACCGCATTGCTGTGGAGTTCAATCAGCTTTACCACTGGCACCCACTCATGCCTGACAGCTTCCACATTGATGGAAAAGAGATTCAGTACCCTCAGTTCATATTCAACACATCTATCCTCACCCACTACGGGGTGGAGAAGCTGGTTGAGGCCTTCTCGACCCAACCAGCAGGACAGGTAAGGGCACTTTGAGGGTCGTGGGGGAGAACTTAATTACTTTATCATCTGTTCTAAAAGAGAAAAAAAACACTGTTTCATAATGAGGTGCAATGAACCTTGGGTTGTGTCTGATCTGTTTTTGTTATTCCAAGGGTAATTTCCAACGAGTTTACCACCCTCATCTATTGAAAAATGTCTTGTCTTGAAAAGTGTTTTATTACAGAGACATGGAAGAATTTTAGACAGAAACATTTGCAATGTGTATATTTTATATATATACAGTACAGTCCAAAAGTTTGGAACCACTAAGATTTTTAATGTTTTTAAAAGAAGTTTCGTCTGCTCACCAAGGCTACATTTATTTAATTAAAAATACAGTAAAAAACAGTAATATTGTGAAATATTATTACAATTTAAAATAACTGTGTACTATTTAAATATATTTCACAAAGTAATTTATTCCTGTGATGGCAAAGCTGAATTTTCAGCATCATTACTCCAGTCTTCAGTGTCACATGATCCTTCAGAAATCAATCTAATATGCTGATTTGCTGCTCAATAAACATTTATGATTATTTTCAATGTTGTGTACTTTTTTTTCAGGATTCCTTGATGAATAGAAAGTTCAAAAGAACAGCATTTATCTGAAATACAAAGCTTCTGTAGCATTATACACTACCGTTCAAAAGTTTGGGGTCAGTAAGAATTTTTATTTTTTTGAAAAGAAATTAAAGAAATTAATACTTTTATTCAGCAAGGATGCATTAAATCAATCAAAAGTGGCAGTAAAGACATTTATAATGTTACAAAAGATTAGATTTCAGATAAACACTGTTCTTTTGAACTTTCTATTCATCAAATAATCCTGAAAAAAAATATTGTACACAAATATTTTGTACAATTGTACACATTAAATGTTTCTTGAGCAGCAGATCAGCATATTAGAATGATTTCTGAAGGATCATGTGACACTGAAGACTGGAGTAATGAAGGAATATCACAGGAATAAATTACTTTGTGAAATATATTCAAATAGTACACAGTTATTTTAAATTGTAATAATATTTCACCATATTACTGTTTTTACTGTATTTTTAATTAAATAAATGTAGCCTTGGTGAGCAGACGAAACTTCTTTTAAAAACATTAAAAATCTTAGTGGTTCCAAACTTTTGGACTTGTACTGTATATATATATATATATATGAGGTGTAATCTGATGGGTAAGTTCAGGAGAAACTGATTGACAGTGTGATTTCTGTTAGAAAAACAGTAAGCCCTTTATATTATAGCATAATCAGGCCTAGGAGTAGGATCACACGAAATATGTGCCTGCAGAATTTCAACAAAAGCTCTGCAGAACCTGAAGTGGTGTTGATAAATGGGAAACACTTAATTCCACATCACAAAATTCACACAGTACCTGTCAAAAGTTTGGAAACATTACAATTTGTTATTTTTGAATGATGTGCCTTATATGTGCTTTTCTGTTGTGACAACTCTTGGGGAGATTGACATGGTAATAGAGATTAGCATGGTAATGAATATGACAATGTTAATGTGCTTAGTCTTGGTAAAATAGATCTGCTATGCTGCTGCTGCCTTAGAGCAAGTACATAGACTTGATATGCCAATACATTCACAGACATGCTGCTGTGACTGTGAGCATGTAAGACATGCTGCTGCTGCTGCACATACAGCATACATGAAATAACCCCGTAGGTGGAGGGTTTCTGAAAGTGTGCTGCATACTGCTTCAGTTACAGAAACACTACCGTTCTATTTGTTTAAATTGAGAGCCGCAGCTCCTTGTCCACTGATGCAACAGCAACCAATCAACTGCACTATGTAGATAATTATGTGATCGCTACCTATCAGTCAGATTGTTTCATGCCAGAACTAGATGTTTATTTAATCAAAATTACAGTAAGAACAGTAATATTGTGAAATATATAAAAATGTAACTTGTAGCCTGTGATGGCTAAGGTGAATTTTCAGCATCATTACTCCAGTCTTCTGTGTCACATGATCCTTCAGAAATCATTCTAATATTCTGATTTGCTGATATGCTGAAAAAACATCTATTATTATCATCAATGTTGAAAGGTTTTTTCAGCTTAACATTTTTGTGGAAACCATTCCAACATTTGTGGTAAGATTTAAAAAAAAAAAAAAAAAAAAGATTAAAAAAATGTATACTTTTTTCATGGATGCATTAAATTGACCAAAAGTGACAGTGAAGACAAATATAATGTTACAAAAGATTCATATTTAATAAATTAATTAATTCAAATTAATAAATTAAAATCAATGCTGTTCGCTGAACTTTCTATTCATCAAAGAATCCTGAAAAATTTTTTGCCAAAAAATGTTAAGCAGCAACACTGTTTTCAACATTGATAATAAGAAAGGTTTCTCCACCATTAGAATGATTTATGAAGGATCATGTGACACTGAAGACTGGAA
This sequence comes from Chanodichthys erythropterus, assembly GCF_024489055.1. Taxonomy (NCBI): domain Eukaryota; kingdom Metazoa; phylum Chordata; class Actinopteri; order Cypriniformes; family Xenocyprididae; genus Chanodichthys; species Chanodichthys erythropterus. The sequence goes on from NC_090233.1 coordinate 47,974,255, forward strand.
TAATGGTGCTGAAATTTCAGTTTTGTCATCACAGAAATAATTTACATTTTAAAATATATTTAAATAAAAAACATTTCTTTTGATTTGTAATAATATTTCTACAGTATTAGTTTTACTGTATTTTTGATTAAATAAATGCAGCCTTGATGAGCATAAGAGACTAGTTTTAAAAACAATGAAAACAAACAAAAACATTTTTTATGTTTTGACAGGTACTGTATGTATGTTTGTATGTACTATATGTGTACAAACACACACACACACACACACACACACACACATATTATATATATATTATACTGTATATTATATACACAGTATAATGTTTCAAAGAGGTATTTAATGTACAACATTTTTTATTTTAAAATGTTTTTAGATGGCTTACTTTGTATTTTTTTTTCATAAATCGCTGTTGGAATAGATTGGAGGTGGTCATAATATTCACCCAGTGGTGTGCAAAGTAGCTGAGGGGGTCATCATTGAATCGAGGGAGCTTCGACTTCAGCCCTTCAATGAGTATCGCAAGAGATTCAATCTGAAACCCTACACGTCATTCTCTGAATTTACAGGTATGATTGAACTAACTCTTTTTTAAAATTAAAAGTACAAGGGATGAATCATGGACGAATCATCATCATTGATGCCTATAAAGAGCTACTGTGATTTCTTGAATGCTCAGTATGCACTAGGGCTGTCATGATATCAGATTTTTCACTACACAGTTATTGTAAAAGAATTCATGATAACGATATATTGAGATAATTAAAATCTATAGAAAGTCAAAAGAACTTTTATAGTAGAGAATATAGTAAAGAATTTTATAGTATTATATACAGTGATAAAGGCTGTGTCGATTGGCTTTGCTTAATAAATATACATTATCCTTATGAAAATACCCGAAGAACACAGATAAACCATATACTATCATAATGGTGTGTTAATTCTCTTCATGTTTAATCAGTCAGAATCTATAGGGGCTTTTCATAGTTCTTTGAACTATTGGGGGAAGTATCCGCTTTTTGGCATGTCTCCTTTAGGGGGAACTAAATTAGCTCTTACTTCAGAGTATTTTTGTTGCAGAGCTTCAGTGTTTACATCTGAATACGGGCTCAGTGCATCTCCTTCGCTGCCTTTAATATCCCACAATCCTGCGCAATCCATTCCCTGACTGTTAAGCTAAAAATAATGATGGCAACTAAAATTTTAGGTTGGTGGTCAGTTTGTGTGTAAAGTGTAAATTTTCCACACTTTTGATGACATTTCTAGTGAGAAGTTAGTACTGTAGTAATTAAATATTTAATTTGTTGTCACCACATGCACAAACGCTGCTTGCTATGTCGTTGCATGATACCGGGTTCACACCGCAAGCGCCAGCAGAGCGGAAGCAGCGCACGAGCGTGAACTGCAGCTGCAGAGACGTGCGAGTATTCGCACTGGAAGCGTTTGTAAAGTATAAAGTGAGCATTTCTTTACAAAGACAGCTATAAATTTGTTTTTATAATTGGTCATTGTTAAACTTGATAGTCTTGAAAGTTTGTTACCATGCAAGGTGTACAACACTCACATATAAACATAAAATAAATTTAAAAAGATAAATAAAAGCCTCGTGTCATCCATTGCTGCACAAAAATGAGGTAAGCTTTGTGTTTTACATCATCTGACGCATGAACATGTTCACAAGACTGCAAACTCAGCGAAAAAGACAGCAAACTCGGGTTTGATTCGGGTATGTAAGAGCATATATTGCTGTCTGTGTAATAACTAAAATAATGTTTATATATCATATTTTCGGGCTAGTTTAGTTTAGTTTTCTATAATATACCATACTTTAACCCAAACTGAATAATTAAAAACAAGTTTAAATGAGTAAATCTTCTATAAATATTTTTATATTAATTTTCTTTGCTGACATACTTCAGTTCTTGTTAAAACACACTAGATATGCTTATTCTGTGCATTTCGCGCACTTTTTGTGTGAAATCATATTTATTTTGTTCATCAAAGGTGTACTTTCACTTTAATTGAGCGTTAGCAGCGCAGCAAAAATAGACCCAGCGCCGAAACGATCGCGGCACTGCTGCTTCTGCTCTGCTCCGTGCTGCCGCGCAGCCTCTGCATGCGGTGTGAACGCTCTCATCTGTTAACATGGGCGGCGAAAAAAATATGCACTGCTTCCGTTCTGCTGCCGCTTGCGGTGTGAACCTGGCCTGACAGGGCAGTGAGGCAACAAGTCAGCTTCTCATTTCTTATTTGTACATCCTCTTTTCCTTTTCTAAATACCTTTTCTCTCGTCTTAATTCCACCCCCTGCAAGGATGCAAGGGAAGGTGTGTATCCTCACTCATGACTCCTCAGGAAGCTTCAAGTCAAGTCACCTTTATTTATATAGCGCTTTTTACAATGCAGATTGTGTCAAAGCAGCTTTACATTGATAACTGGTCACATAATTTGGCTGCACAGCAGCTCTTAAATAATAGTGTCAATGCAGGCAGATCAGAAGCACTGTTGAATAAATGTCAAGAATACTATTGAATATCAAATGTCAAGTCAAATGTCAAGTGTCCCCACCTAAGCAAGCCAAAGGCTACAGCGGCAAGGAACCCAAACTCCATCAGGTGGCAAACAAGTGGCAAATAGGTGTTAAAATGGAGAAAATAACCTTGGGAGAAACCAGGCTTAGTCGGGGGGCCAGTTCTCCTCTGGTGAACAGTGCTTTGTTACAATCAGGTTGCTATCATAAGTCTGATAGGATCGCAACAATCAAAGTATTTATTTCAGTTCCATCCAGTTGAGGATCGTATTCATCACGCCGGTATGGACGGTATGTTGAGGAACTGTGCTACTGGCTGTCATGTCGATGAGGCCTTCACAATGGATGATCTAGTCGACTCGATCTCTGCTGATACTTCAGGGCTGCGTTGTGGTCGTGTCCACTTGAGGATCGGTATGAACGGTCTGTGGAAGCTGAGGAAGCTTCCTCGCTCCTCACGGTACAGTTAGAGAATTGAGATGTCCTTCAAGGTGGCTGAGTTCGATCGCTTTCTGGGTCATGGAGGACGGAGGAGCGAGGAAATGAGGAAGCATCAATTTGAGTATTTAGAAGAACCCATAGTACGAGTGCACCGTCTTTGCTCACGAGTCTCGTTGTGGACTCTCTGCACGAGGGCATTCTCCGGCATCAAGTATGAATGAAACAAAGTACATGTGAGAGTTTAGCTCTCCATAATGCTCACATCACCCTATTTTTGGTATAAAAGATATTTTAATTAAACATACAATAATCCATAAGTTTTTACAGAAAGGTGTCAGTGGTTAAAAAAGTGAAAAGTGAAGTGACTTGTGGCCAAGTATTGTGACCCATACTTGGAATTTGTGCTCTGCATTTAACCCATCCAAGTGCACACACACAGCAGTGAACACACACCGTGAACACACACCCGGAGCAGTTATTGTAAAGAGGTTATTGTAAAGAGGTTATTGTAAAATTTCTCGTTTCAAGACTAGCAGAATAATGGCAACTTACTCTCTGTGCAGAGGCCAAACTAGCAGGGGAGGAGGTGGGTGGTATTGCCCCCTTTTGTGCTTACTGTTGATCGGCAGGTCCTGCAGACTGGGGTGATTAACAAGCCATTTTCGCAGAATCCAAAAAACATCCACACTGGCGAGCCAACTTTCTTGGAGTGTGGTTAGAGTGTCTGGTCTGTCATATCCGACAACATGCTTTTATGCGGCAATAGCAGCTGCGCGCTGTGACTGCTTTTGTTTTAAGACAGATGGCAACAGAACAGATCAAGCATAGAGACAGAGCGCATTTATTATAATCTGAAAACCACGCCGACCAGGGGAAAAACAATCCAACCGTCTCCATTGACTTTGTATTGCGTGAGGCTGCCTTCTTGTCTTTTCTGACTCATTACAATAAACAGAACAATGCCTAAAAGCTGCTCTGTGACAAGGTGCACAGCTAACAAGCTAAAAAACCCAGAAATAAGTTTTTATAAGCTGTCGACCCCAAAAAACAAATGTTTAAGGACGCAAAAGTGGATACAGGCAGTGAGACAGAGCGCAACGGGTCATATTACTATAAGAAATGCATTGGAGGGGAACGTAATCGGCAACAACATATTCTAAACAAACCAACAAAAACAAACCATTCATTATTTTTAACCAGGTCAAAGAATTATTACACCTGTCGCCGATTACGTTCCCCTCCAATGCATTTCGCGGGGGCGTGCCCCCGTTTCTTGACTCCACCCCCACGTCAAACCAGTGCCATAAAGAGATCCGCGCAGAACAGTGCAGCGCAAAGAAAAACCGGTATCGTGAGCGCACGCTTGACTGAAACGCAGAATAAAATGAGCGTTGCAAATGATTTACTAGGTTTGAGCATGAAAAATATGTGGCAAAGATAAAATAGGATTACAGCTGTCATTAATTTTTGTAATTGATTATATTTTTATTTTTGCACTACTTTATTTAATTTTATTATTTTTGTTTGCAAAACTTATTTTTTTCCGCTCATTACTTTATTTTTCCTTTGCAATTCTTTATTTTTGTTTGCAAAACATTTTTTTATTGCTCAATTCTTTTTTGTGTTTTGCAAAACTTTAAGGCATTAATTTGACTCCACGCAATACCGCCACCTACTGTACGTTGATGATACGGCCGCTGGATTACACATACTAGGGATTGCACAGACTAGTCGACTTCAATGCTCTGCCGTGACGCTTTAAAGGGATAGTTCACCCAAAAATGAAAATTTGATGTTTATCTGCTTACCCTCAGGGCATCCAAGATGTAGATGACTTTTTTTCTTCAGTCGAACGCAAATTATGATTTTTAACTGCAACCGCTGCCGTCTGTCAGTCAAATAATAGCAGTAGATGGGAACGTGAACAATAAGAGTCAAAAAAACTTCCATAGACAAATCCAAATTAAACCCTGCGGCTCGTGACGACACATTGATGTCCTAAGACACGAAACGATCGGTTTGTGCGAGAAACCGAACAGTATTTATATCATTTTTTACCTCTAATACACCACTATGTCCAACTGTGTTCAGCTTCCGGTTAGTGAGGTCTGATCGCGCTCTGACAACGGAAGTGATGTCTCGCGCTCATTGAAGTATATGGGCGAGACATCACTTCCGTCTTCAGAACGCGTTTTTTGACCTAGTGACATAGTGGTGTATTAGAGGTAAAAATTATATAAATAATGTTCGGTCCATATCCATATGTTTGATTATGCTATCTGGATTCTGAATATTGATCGGATGAATGCTTGTTTTAAACAGCTTATTGTACATCTAAGTTAATCGCCATTCTAAACTGCGCTGCTACATTATACACAGCACGCAGATCACATGCGCTCACAGAATCATTCAGTAGCGCAGAAATGTATTGTCAACACTGATTTATCAATAAAATAGCTTAGAAACTGAAAAGTTCTAGCATATATGTCTTAGTAACTAAATTGATGATTTAGAATGAGCAGAAATCTGTGAGAAATATAACGACCCAAAGACAAAAGATCTAAAAAAAATCAAATAAACTGTTATGTAGGAGAAATATTTGTGGGCAGCATCATATCTTATGCCATAGCTATGTCTGTTAATGGCTGACTTTATTGTTTTACAGGAGAGGAAGAAATGGCTAAAGAACTAGAGGAACTCTACGGTGATATTGATGCTCTGGAGTTCTACCCAGCTCTTATGCTAGAGAAGACACGACCTGGTGCGATATTTGGCGAAAGCATGGTGGAAATGGGGGCCCCGTTTTCCCTAAAAGGCCTCATGGGAAATCCCATTTGCTCCCCTGACTACTGGAAGCCCAGTACATTTGGGGGACAGAAAGGATTTGATATAGTAAACTCTGCTTCTTTGAAGAAACTGGTTTGCCTCAATACAAAATGGTGTCCGTATGTATCTTTCCATACTCCTCCATCAGATTATAAACAACAGAGGACATCTCACAGTGAACTTTAGCTTAGTGTTCTTTTAAATCACAGACCACAAATTTGATCTTTAATAACAGATGCTTGATTTTATTCCAGTATTTGGAGAAAATGAATTATCTTGTAAATCAGAAACGAATTAGTAATAAGAGTTATTAGAGAGTAGTTTTTTTTGACATTTTTATGGGAAGTTTGAAACCGTAACTTAGGGGGTGGTTCGCAGGCTGGCGATTCACTATTCTGGTAACACTGTACAATAGGTTTCGTTTGTTAATACTAGTTAACATGAAAAATACTTCTAAAGCATTTATTAATCTGAGGGGCCGTTTACACAATACTTTTCAACTAAAAACTTTTGCCTTTTGGTCGTTCGTTTACAGGACAACAGAGTTTTGGGGGAAACGGTTTTCAAAGTGCACGTTTTTGAAAACGATACCATTATTGCCTCTGTGTAAACTACAAAAACACTAACTTTAACAAATGGGACCTTATTGTAAAGTGTTACTAGTATGGTTTACTATTTACTTTATATAGTAAACATGGGCATTTATTACCTTATTTGTTATTTACTTGATTTAACCATTAAAAATGGCTTCTGGTGGTGTATAACCTTATATTGCCAGGTTGATTCAATCACATTAAAACATTTTTTACTTGAATAAAATCAGAACATTAATAAATGACATTGTACAAATGACATTGAGGGGCTGTTTACACGACACCGTTTTCAACTAAAAAAATGTTTGAAGTGTTTTGGTCGTTATTGTCTCCATGTAAACTACAGAAACGCAAATTTGCCTGGCCTGGCATGCATAATATAGCCTTTTTAGGCATTTTCGCAGATTCATGTGAAAGGGGATCATTTTGACAACATTGTCGTCTTTACAATGGACAAACTTTTCCATTTTTAGTATATCATTGTAGTGTAAATGTACTCATGTTGCCAAACATCCATCCATCCATTTTCCAAACCACTTGTCCTATGTAGGGTCGGTAGAGTCTATCCCGGGGAAACACCCTGAACGAATGGATGGCCAGTCCATCACAGGCCAAAAAAAACCATTCAGTTTTAATAATAAATAAAAAAACACTTCAATTGTATTTGCTGCCTCATAGTTTGTTCTGTTAAGTAAATTGACTCTCTAATGCACTGAACAGTTTTTTAAAACGTCATTTGGCATTGAACTTTGGATCTGTGACAGGCCAGTTTTTTTTTTTTGTTTTTTTTTTCAGTGTTTACTGTTGTATTAACTGTTCCTTGATAGAAATGAATGTAACCTTATAATATTCCTGTCCTTCCAAGCAAAAGACAGGCATTTGTAGCATCATTACTATGAGATTTTTCTGCAATATGATTTTGTTTGTCAAAGAGATCTTTATCTGTATGCCTGATCATTGTTATAAGCAGTTTACTGAAATAAAACAAAATCTATTTTACAACAAGTTTTTTAATTGTACAGTTGATTATCTCTTTAGGTGAAATATTGCTTATACCATTTCCACTAATCTTAATTTGTGGCCATTAATACATGCAATAACATTTAACAAATTAATTCATGCTGTATATTTATTACTCTCTTGCCTGTTCTGAATAAAATGATATACTGTAGTTTAAATAGTATACAATGATGCTTGTGTCTCAGCTTCCTATAATATGACTTCTCTGAGTTCAAGAAAGTCAACAAAACACATAGCTGTATTAACTGGCAACTTTTACTTCTATATAAAACAAAGTTATAACAGTTGGTTGCCCATGAAGTACAATACTTCCAGTCTTAAGATTCATGTTTAACAATACAGGTCACAGAAATAACTAATGATAAGGGTATTTTAACCTTTGGCACAAGCAGAAGTAACAGTCGAGTTGTTGCACAAATAAACCATTTAACAACTTTTAAGTTCCATGATCTCATTGCATTTACACTGCATTAAAGTGGAGACTTTTTCCAACAATATTTTACACAATACTACGGTAAGGTTTGTAGAAATAATTTAATAAAGTATTAACTGCTTGAAAAATTGCTGAATAGTATCTAATTTTCAGAAATACATTAACATATACATTTACTTACTCTTAAATACTTGCAGTATTATAAATTCCTTGGCATAGGAAGAAAGTGTCTATGAACCTGATGAATGATAAACGTTACATGCAATTATTCCCTGCGTCTGAATATGCGTACTTCCCATCTACAAAAATACAAATATATACAAAGTATACAAAAAGCTGTATGTGATGTATATTCATCATACATACAGAACAAAAAATCTCAAGTTGGGTCTCTTTATCGTTGTTATTAGAGTCATCGACAAATTAAAGCATTACATATTTCATATATTGAAATATCGAAGTAAAAAATGAATGAAGGTAAATATTGCTGTTAATATATATTTTTATATTGGTGGATATAAATGAAAATCGTTAAATGTCATTCTTCATGTTAATTCATTTGGTGAAAAAAATCCTTGAATATTTAAACTAGATTTTTACTTCTATTCTTACTTTATTATTAAACATATAACATTAATTATTTTCTACATGGCGACAATAACTGTTTGGAAGAAGTAGTACCTCTGATTGAAAAAAAAAAAGGAAACGGTAATAAAAAATACTATAGTAATAAAAAAGCCTTTTAAGCTAATTCACAAATGCAGAGATAATCAATATCATTATCAAATTTTGCTAAAAAACATTTTGGTTATGTCTCCCTGACATAATGCCACACTGTCAAAAAATATTTTTTAAGATACCCTACCATATATGGTGAAAAATTTTAAATGGTTTAACATTTCACTATATGTAACTTTACTGTAAAAAACTTTACGGGTTTTGGAAATATGACTTGCCATATATTTTACAGTGTTTTGTTTCTTCCTTTTTATTATTAGTAATGTACCACCAGTAATGTATTACCAACATACCATCCAGTGATACTGGAAACATTGTCATTGGTGAATTTCTTTTTTCTTTTTCTTTTTTACCGTAAATTTAACAGAATATTTTTCCTGTGCAGTACAGCAGAAGTCATATTCCAAATTAAATTCAGTACATAATGTGAAAGTACGGGAATTCAGACGCATCCATTCTAATCAATTGCTCCATATGAGCTCATGCTGCCTAGGTGGCCTTTCGTTAAACCAACATTATAAAAAATGACAATCATTAAAAAAAGAGGGAGAAAAGCATCAGCACCATCTTTAAACTATCTGACAGTAGCCCTATGAAATGAGTGATTTTTAAAATCATGACTACACACTTGTTATTTACTGTGGCTAGCAGAGGGTGCAGACAGTTCATGCTCCAGCCTTGTGTTCACCTGCTGGCCCGGGGTCGAAGGGTAGAAGTGCACATCCACAGCCACAGAGGTCATGCCCAGGGACACGCAGTGGGACAGCAGGAGAGGAGAGAAGCCGTGGGAGATATTGATGCTGTGGCGCACAGGAGTTGAGGAGGGATCCGTGGTCTGGAGGGTCAGGGAAGACCGCAGACCCTCTTCCTGGGCAGGTGCTGGATTGGCTGGAGGAGGTGAGGGGGCGTCCTGACATGGTTCAAACTCTCTGCTTCTCCAGTCCTCCATGCACTGCAGCTGAATGTCACAATGTGGTGAGGGAGTGACCTTCCCCTCCTCAAATATAGTCTCCAGCTAATTCATAATGGAAAAAAGACAATATTTTTAAAGAGAAAACAAGTAACCACTGCTTCTTCCTTTATCTCTGTGATTTAACACTCAGATAGACTACGTTATTTATGTTTGGAGTCAAGTCAAGTCATGCTTTATACAATATAAGATTGATTTAAAGCAGCTTCAGTTCAGTGTTAATTCAGCTCCATTGTAAAGATCATCAATGATTAAATGAGTTCATCTATAAAGCAGTTGTGCGAAGAATGTTCATGCTGCTTTGTTCCATACAATAAAATTGAACAGTGGGCTGATAAGCTCCAAAAAACACAAAAGGGTGCTATAAAATTGGTCCATATGAGTTATATTCAAAGTCTTCTGAAGTGTGATGCCCTTCAAGGGTTAGTTCAACCAAAAATTCTGTCATTAATTACTCACCCTCATGTCGCTCCACACATGAAGACCTTCATTCATCTTCGGAACACAAATTAAGATATTTTTGATGAAATCTGAGAGTTTTTTTTTACCTCCCATAGAAAGCAATGAAATTACCACATTCCAGGACATTGTTAAAATAGTCAATGTGACTACAGTGGTTCGAATTTAATGTGACGAGAATACTTTTTGTGAGCAAAAAAAAAAAAAAAGTATTCTCATCACTTCATAACATTAAGGTTGAACCACTGTAGTCACGTTGACTATTTTAACAATGTCTTTACTACCATATTTCTAGACCTTGAATGTGGTTATTTTCGTTGCTTTCTATGGTAGAAAAAAAATAACCTCTGATTTCATCAAATATATTATAATTTGTGTTCTAAAGATGAAACAAGTCTTATGGGTTTGGAACAACATGAGGGTGAGTAATATCATTTTTGGGTGAATTAACCCTTTAAATTCCTCTACCATTCAAAAGTATGGGATCCGCAGGAAAGAAATTAATATTTTAATTCAGCAAAGATGCATTAAATTGATCAAAAGTGACAGTAAAGACATACCACAAAAGATTTATTTTTCAAATAAAAAAAAAATGTATCATTGATAATAATAAGAAATGTTTTCAAATCATCATATTAGAGTGATTTCTGAACGATCATGTGACACTGAAGATTATAAGTAATCGCTGCTGAAAATTCAGCTTTGCCATCACAGGAATACATTACACTGCGTTCCAAATTATTATGCAATTGACATATCAGTAAGATTTCAGTAGAATAAACATTCAGATTTTAGTTTTTCTAAGAAAATGTTTGTTTGTTTGTTTATTTATCCATGTCTTTTTAGATGACTGGTATCAATCTCAGACAAAATAATTTGCCAGATCTATGGAAATCCTACTTAGAGGGTGTTCCACATTATTAAGTCACAGTTCTCATGCAATATGGGAGGAAGAAAGATCTTTCTGAAGATGAAAAGCATGAAATGGTGCAATGTTGTGCAAAAGACATGAAAACAACTAATATTGTGTGGAACTGAATGGAGATTATCGAATTATCATCAGATTTGTGAGTGATTTAGAGCACAGCAGAACTCAGTCAGATAAAGGCTTATTAATGAAAGTTCCTGTCAAAAAAATGAATTGTATTAAAAGGGCAGCTATAAAAAAACAGTGTTGAGCAGCAAACAGGTATTTGAAGCTGCTGGTGTCTCTGGAGTCTCAAGAACCTCTCCATGCAGGCTGGCAGTTGTGCGTAAAGATGCATTTTAGACACCACTAACCAAACCTCACAAAGAGAAACATTAACAGTGGGTGTAGAAATAAATTTTCAAACAGTTTTATTGCCGTGGTGTTTTTTTGCAGCATGGGATAGTGCATAGCGCATTGTACAATAGCGCATTGTACTATGCACTATCCTCCTTTTTATACCATAGCTGAAAATGAATTATTATGAACTCCACATATCTTGCAAAAGTCATTTTAATACCCTCCATCTCACTTCCCAGTATTCCAGCACAAATCATCACCCACCAGCTCCTTGCTGTCGCAGTCTTGTTGGAACGTGGAGCCATTCACCAACCATCCAGAAATCCATCCGTTTAGACCATCCACTGTAGTACGGCATTAGTCAGTGAATAAAGCTATTTAAAAATGAGTCTTCATGTATTTCTACACCCACTGTAAATGTTTCTCTTTGTGAGGTTTGATTTGGAGTGGCTGAAATGCATCTTTACCCACAACTGCCAGCCTGCATGGAGAGCTTCTTGAGACTCCAGAGACACCAGCAGCTTCAAATACCTGTTTGCTGCTCAACACTGGCTTTTTTATAGCTGCCCTTTTAATACAATTCATTTTTTTGACAGGAACTTTCATTAATAAGCCTTTATCTGACCGAGTTCTGCTGTGCTCTAAATCACTCACAAATCTTATGATAATTTGATAATCTCCATTAAGTTCCACACAATATTAGTTGTTTTCATGCCTTTTGCACAACATTGCACCATTTCATGCTTTTCATCTTCAGAAAGATCTTTCTTCCTCCCATATTGCATGAGAACTGTGACTTGCTTAATAATGTGGAACAACCTCTACGTAGGGTTTCCATAGATCTGGTAAATTATTGTGTCTGAGATTGATACCAGTTATCTAAAAATACATGGATAAATAAATGAACAAACATTTTCTTAGAAAAACTAAAATCTGAATGTTTATTGTACAGAAATCTTACTGATTGTACAGAAATCGTACTGATTTGTCTCTTGCATAATAATTTGGAACGCAGTGTATATTTTAAAATATATAGAAAACTGTTGTTTAAATTGTAACTATTTCACTTCACGACCGTTAAAAAGTATGTTCTATATCGTATGTATATGGGTAGTATTAGGGATGCCACAATTCTCTATATAATATTGAACCGTTCGGTACGACATCCACGGTTCAATACGCGCTTGTGAATTGCGTTTTTTTTTTTCAGTTTTACGTTTAAATTATTTATGTGCATTTTATTTCTCTCCGAATTGACTGTTTGTGTGTGCCTGTAAGTTTACGAGTACTCCTCCCCGCGAGTAAATATTCAATCACTATGCTCTAAAGTTAGGGGGCGCTGAACCATCATTCCACACTTTAACATGGCGAGCGGCGGTGAAGTGAGGCTACAGTACAAGGAAGCGTCGGCGTCTTTCAAATCCGTGGTGTGGAGACATTTCGGTTTTGCCGTTGAGTATAATCAAAGACTATTCGGTTGTTAAGTCTGACGTCACGCGGCAGCGCTTCCGGGTCCTAACGCTCTATCGCATACCACAAGAAAACAACAAATGGTGGTAAAATACATACACGATGTGGTGTAATACTACAAAAAATATATAATTATAACCTTTATCTCCATACCAAAATTCCAGATGGCCAGACAATGATTCATCTTTTATAAATCATTAAAATATTAATATCTGTAACGCTGCAAGCACGGAGACTGTTGTGTAGACTAAGTGTTTAAAATGTTTAACTTTTTAAAATGATTGATGTTTAATATGAATAAATAGCTCTCATAAACAGCCGTCGATGGCATTCTCTAGTGAAAAGAGTCGAGGCTTGGACCCGGAAACGGCGTTCCTTACGTCACGACTTAACAAGCGGATAGAATAACACAAGACGCGTCACCCGTATTGTTTTGAATGGGAGAAAGTGAAACGCGCAATATGGTGGAATAAGTCCTGCCTTCTAAATAAGAGCCAATCGCTGACTGATAAAGTCATCGCGTCACTGCAGCGGCCGTTAGAAGCACCGGTTTCTACAGAAACAGTCAGACGCGCGTCTCCGAAATGAGGCACAAGAGACGCGCATTTAGGTCTGTGCATGCGCATTAGCTTGATCCAGCCTGAAAAGTACAGATTTTTTTTCGATGATTCCAGCGCTTGGAAAAAAAAAAAAAAAATGAGGCAGTTGTTGTCAGATTTCATTGGTGATTTCAAATATGTTGGTAAACAGCTTTGGAGAATTTGTTTGTACAGTTTGTACATGGGCTACCAACAGCTGTGAGATGTCAGTGTTAATTTCAAAATAAAAAATTATTTTATATTATACAATACACTAGAAACTAGTGGACTTTTCTTTGCTTTTAAGTAAAATAAAGGAGTATTGCAATAAATCGTTTTTATTTTTTCTTCTTAACCTCTTACTGTTCCTATTGCCTAAGCATAGGATAACAAAAAAAAAAAAAAAACTTATGTGTCAAGCCATCAGAACCGAACCGAACCGAAAACCGTGGTTAAAAAACCGAGGTATGTATTGAACCGTGGGCTAACTGTATTGTCGCATCCCTAGGTAGTATGAATACTACATTCAGCATGTTATTATGTTCACGTGACTGGCCTCATGGGATAATAAAGTGTCCTTTAGAATATTGCCGAAAGGAGTAGCTCATCAGGTTACTTTTCCGCCTACTGTTTTTCACATACTATATAGTATGAAATTATATAATGATTTTGGATGCAGGAACTGTTTTTCATTAAATAAATGCAGCCTTGTTGAGCATAATAGACTTCTTTCAAAAACATTAGAGAATCATACTGACCCCAAACTTTTGAACAGTAGTGCATATTCAATGTCAGGTATCAAAATATTCTACTTTATATGTTTGAAATAAAATTTGTTAAACTGGTGAAAAGCACCACAAATGTAAATGACTTTGTACTGACCTGGTCCTCCTCTCTAGGCTCTGGGTGAGTCTCCACAATAACTGGCAGGTCCTGGGTGGACTGGACACCCTCTTGCACTTCATCTGATGGTGGCTCCATCATCAAGGTGGATGGGCTGCTTTCTGTTGGGAGCGCTCTTGTCTCTGATGTGTTGGGGCTTTGCTCAATAACAGCCACCAAATTATCATCCTCAAATGCTCTGAAATGTTTCATCATTAAAAATGTTACAAAAACTACTATTCAGTTAATGCAACGTTGACAGGGACATTATACAATTAACACATGCCCTTGACAAAACTAACTTGTTATCATATGTCCTTTCCATCACAAGACGTTCCCCATGTCTGCAAGGCCCACATATTCCCCTCAGAGCTATGAGGAAAAAATCATTACATTTTTTGATGGATTTCAACATCTCATTTATGAAATCATCACAGGTCTATGAGAGTATAATGAGTGTCAAGGATTTTTTTTATTATATTGAAGTCTCACCTGCTCTCCCTGTAGGTACAGCTGTAGGATCGTTTTTCTGAACCAGAGAATAAAAGGCCATGGCAATGAAGATGAATGCCAAGGAAATGCCTACTCCAACCACAATGGGAATGTCATGTTTCTCAATCACAGGCAACCAAGTTTGAGATTTCTCCTTTTCTCTGAAGAAAAGAGGGTCATGCAAATTTTGCCCCAAAAAAAAAAAAGCCACACTTTTTCATGTTATTGTTGAAGTACTGCTGAAGTAAAGATTCAAGCTGTCAAGAATATATCTATGCTCATCACCGATTTAAAACCACGAAAACAGCATCAAACAAATCTCTAATCTCTCTTTTATTCTGAAATTAAAAATCACAGTATAACTGTCTTCCATCCTGTGTAACAAATACCATACAAATTAGTTAATGTCTCAAAAAATTTACTCTTTAAGGTTATATCTAAGAAGCGTATCTAAAACAAAAAAGACTTCAACGTTTATTGAAAAATTTCTTTTAAGGTGTATATGTAATAATCTTACTTCCTCATTAATTAAACGACTAATGAGGAAGCTCATTTGATTACCAACCTGTTATTATTGTCAGTGGTCCTCATAGGGGCCTGTGAGGTGTTTTTCTTGAGTGATTCAACTAGTTCTGTGTCATTTGTCACTGATGACTTTGTACCTCCAGACTGTTTAATGCTTTGACTCTTATTTTGATGCTTTTCCACAGGGGCTGAGGCAGTGAAGTTGTCCACATCCATTAAATTTAAGCCTGGTGCCTGAGTTTGACCACTTAAGGACTGGGCAGTTTTCTGGGAAAAGCTCTGAATGTTTATAATCCGGGAATATGAGTCTGCTGGCAAGGGGCTGTTTGCGTTTGTTGGATTCATTAGTGGAGGTTTAGTGACATGGTCCGTTGGTTGGATATGTGGATGTGTATCCTGTATAAAAGTCTCTTTGAGTTGGGGAGATGGTGTAGGTTTGACAGGCACAATAGTTGGATTTTGTGTTTGTAAGGGTTCTTTAATGTTCTCATTGCTTCCTATGCTAATGCCAGTTGGCTTAAATGAAAAAAAATCAGTAGTGTCCTGGGTAGATTCAGGATTCAAGTATGTTGGTGAGTCCTCCACAAAAGCATTTAACACTGCACAAAACACACACACACACACACACGAAATAAGAATAAGAACAGTCATTTATCATTTTGCAAAACAAACAAACAGGAAAAAAAATCCTCTGAGGCAGGGGTTCTCAACTCTGGCCCTTGAGATCCACATTTCTGCTGAGTTCAGTTTTGAGTTCACATTTCCCTGATCAGAGATAGTTTTATGCTGCCTTCACATGCTATCAGAATTGTAGTAAACAGATGTAATATAAGTCTAAGGTGTCCCCTGAATGTGTCTGTGAAGTTCAGCTCAAAATACCCCATATATTTTTTTTATTCATGTTTTTAACTGCCTATTTTGGGGCATCATTAAATATGCGCCGATTCAGGCTGCGGCCCCTTTAAATTCTCGTGCTCCCCGCCCCCCGAGCTCGCGACTATCTTAAACAGCACAAACAAAGTTCACACAGCTAATATAACCCTCAAAATGGATCTTTACAAAGTGTTCGTCATGCAGCATGTCTAATCGAGTAAGTACAGTATTTATTTGGATGTTTACATTTGATTCTGAATGAGTTTGAGGCTGTGCTCCATGGCTAAAGCTAACATTACACAATGTCAGAGAGATTTATAAAGTTGTGTTTATGCATTATACAGACTGCAAGTGTTTGAAAAATGAAAATAGCGACGGCTTTCTTGTCTCCGTGAATACAGTAAGAAACGATTTTAACTTTAACCACATTTAACAGTACATTAGCAACATGCTAACGAAACATTTAGAAAGACAATTTACAATTATCACTAAAAATATCATGTTATCATGCATCATGTCAGTTATTATTGCTCCATCTGCCATTTTCGCTGTTGTTCTTGCTTGCTTACCTAGTCTGATGATTCAGCTGTGCACATCCAGATGTTAATACTGGCTTGTGTACTGCCTTAAACATGGGCTGGCATATGTAAATATTGGGGTCATACATATTAATGATCCCGACTGTTACGTCACAGTCGGTGTCATGTTGAGATTCGCCTGTTCTTCGGAGGTCTTTTAAACAAATGAGATTTATATAAGAAGGAGGAAACAATGGAGTTTGAAACTCACTGTATGTCATTTCCATGTACTGAACTCTTGTTATTCAACTATGCCAAGGTAAATTAAATTTTTAATTCTAGGGCACCTTTAAAAATTGAACATGAACACCCTCTAAAGTTGTATGTACTACTGGGAATCTCTGGGATCATTTTGATACCCAAGTTCCCTAGATGGGCATGCCATTAAGTTTGAACAAGGCAGAGGGAAGAAAGATTGTTGCTGTGACTGCTATTCTTTATTATTTTTTCCACAATAGCTACATCACCTTGTATTGTCATTAAAGTAGTGCATATTTGAATAATAATATATGAATAATCATTTGAAGCATATTATGTTTTGTACACAGCCTATATTTGACATTAAATTCCAGAATTGTCAACAAGCTGACTATCTTGATAGCACGGTGACTGTCAGTGAATGTGACGCTAAACATCATTTTGGATTTAAAGGAACACTCCACTTTTTTTGAAAATAGGCTCATTGTCCAACTCCCCTAGAGTTAAATAGTTGAGTTTTACCGTTTTCGAATCCATTCAGCCGATCTCCAGTTCTGGCGGTACCACTTTTAGCATAGCTTAGCATAGTTCATTGAATCTGATTAGACCGTTAGCATTGCGCTTAAAAATGACCAGAGTTTTGATATTTTTCCTATTTAAAACTTGACTCTTCTGTAGTTAAATCGTGTACTAAGACCGACGGAAAATAAAAAGTTGCGATTTTCTAGGCTGATATGGCTAGGAACTATACTCTCATTCAGGCGTAATAATCAAGGAACTTTACTGCCGTATCATGGCTGCAGCAGTGCAATGATATTACGGTTAACGGTCTAATCAGATTCAATGAACTATGCTAAGCTATGCTAAAAGTGGTACCGCCAGAACCGGAGATCGGCTGAATGGATTTGAAAACGGTAAAACTCAACTGTTTAACTCTAGGGGAGTTGGAACATGAATTTTTTTTTCAAAAAAAGTGGAGTGTTCCTTTAATATGATTTTCACAATAAATAGGCAAGAATAAACATGGTGTCCTTCATGATTCCTGTTCTTTCCGACAACAAAGCATTTGAATACAACAAGCTCATAATCATGACTTCAGAATTGGGAAGTAGGAAAGTTACATGTGAGATGCTAGAGATTGGTATTATTGAGATGCAAGGGTCCATGGTTCTATTATTGGAGAAAGCATATCAGCTAACTTGGATCACGTGTGCCTTGATAACCAATCACATTACAGCCTGCATCCGAAAACTTGACTTGGCAGTTGACTTGTTGCCTCGCTGCCTTATAGGCAATGACTATGCAGGCACTGTTTGCCCAAGAAGGTACCTCACGAAAAACTGATTTCAGACAGGCAGCAAAATAGAGTGAGCTTTGGTGAGAACTAAATATGTAATTACTACATTAGAAATATCATGCTAGAAATGACATCAGAAGTGGAAAACGTACATTTACACACAAACTGACCAGAAACTGCAACTTTCAGATGCTGTCTTTCTTTTTCAAGCTCAACTGTCACCGAACGCATAGGATTGATGCTGCCTTCAAAAATCGATCAGATGAAGGTATCTCAGAAGACAGGAAGTGAAGCTAACATTGAATTCGGACGTGCCTTGATGGAATGCGTCCTCTGAAGGCAGCATTTTTAAGTTTTCGGATGCAGCCATTGCGCGACAGTCAATCACTATTTGCGGAATGAGAAGTGCTGTAAACTGAATACCTGTCGTGCAATTGTCTGTGACTTCTCTTATAAAACAGCATTTTTTGCAGTAAAATATAAAATCTTCATGCCACCTCGCAATTCTAGCTTGTAAAAAGTGTTCAAGTCCTCATAGAGCTCGTAATTACAGCTTGTAGGATGGGAGTTTCCCACGTATACCATGTGGCCGCTGTAGATTCATTTAGGCGTTGACAGTGGTGCCATAGAAACGCAGAATTCCTAGTCCGAGGACGTGAACAGCACCAAATATAACGTCATGTGTTGTCATCTCAAGATTCTGGTGAATATGAGGTGATGTGAACGCAGCATAAGACCTTGATTAGCTTGTTCAGGTGTGTTTGATATGGGCTGAAAGTGGAAAGTGGACCTTGAGGGCTAGAGTTGAGAACCCCTGCTCTAACGTATGTTAATATCCTTACAAGATATCTTTGTATAATCTTCAGTTGTCCGCTGAAGGGATTCATTTATCTCTGTATTGTTCAGAATCTTTGAACCATACAGAAGGGAATTAGTAAATAACTCTTGCTCACTCTCTGGAACCTGCAAGGTTAGATAAACACATACAGATTCAGACCCATAATTGTTACCAGATGCATGATTTGCAAGAATTTATTGGACTTAACCATTGAAAATGGTGGCGAATGTTGATGAAAATGCCATAGTACTCACAAAACAATCACAGAGTCACAGTTACACATGTTATGAGTCTTATGTCATGGATGGTACCAGAGTGATAATCTCTGCACACTGCATTACTCACAGTGGTTATAATTGTTTTACTCAGTGCTTCTTTATCACGTGGGACATCAGAGTCAGCTTTAGGTTAGAGCATTAGGATGATTAGATCAAACCAAGAACCAAACATGAAACTGATCTATATTTACTGGAGGCATGAGAACTAGTAATTGCTTAGTTCTCATGCATTTTCCTCACCTGTTACAGTGATAATGACACTTCTCACATCCTGACCGACTCTGTTTTCTGCAGTGCAGTGGTACTCTCCTGAATCAGACTGATGAATGTTTGAGATGACTAATGTCCCATTATCTGTAAAATTAAATGTTACATTTTAAAAACAAGGGAAAACCAGCATCACATTAAATCATAGTCTGTTCCATATGTAACGAACCATCAATGTGTATCTGCTGTGGGAGTGAGACCGGATACTTTGGACCAGACAGTTGTGGTGAATTTTGTATCAATGCTGTTCTAATCCAAGTGTATTTGACAGGATAATCCCCCATGGCTCGACAAGGAAGACTAACAGGAGATCCCTCGGAGACAGTGAGTGATGCAACAAAGGAAACAATGACTGGTTTCACTGAAAACAAGAATAAATACAAAGTTAGATCAGAAGCGAATTCCTTACCTATGTCCTACTCACTCCGAAGGGCAGAACCCCCTGAAGTAGGCACTATGGAAGGAGCAGGGCACTTGCGTGTCATAATGTAGCCGTTTGGAACACACACGGTGAAGGGCGCAATAAAAGAGGAATTTATTATTATTGCTGTTAATATAATTGAATAAAATATTTTGTAATTTCTAAAATGTAAAAGTTTTCTAAAATGTAAAATTTCTAAATGTAAAATTTGTAAAATGTAAAATTTCTAAAATGTAAAATGTAAGTTTCTAAAATACGCTTTATATGTGTTCTGTCTCTGCTCTCCACTTTAAAACTTGCCATCTCTTGTGTGGACACTGTAAGTAGTCAACACTACCTACTATTACACTCATTTCTTAGCTATGAAACCTATTTAAACTTCATATGAAATGTATGACGTGTGTAAAATATCACAAAAAAAAAAACTTGAATTACTCTGTTTATACGTCTACTCAACCTCTCCTAACATCTATCTTTAAAATGAATCACAAAGATTTTCCACTCTGGGTCACATGAGCATAAACTAAAAGATTACTTCCTGGAAGTGACCATCACATGTACCCTTTGCTAACGGACTTGCAGAAGGGCCCTTCGTGAAGGGTTTCTTCGTGAAGCCCCCTACAAATGGCATCCCCTTCGCGCTGCCTGGAATTGGGCCCAGTTGAAGGTAAAGACATCACAAACACCCTAACAAAAAAGTACTTCAGTGGTACCATAATACAGTGATGTATTAGTTGATAATACCATGGTACTAAATTATATAATGCATTTTCACATCCTCTTTTATCAAAGAATACCAGTGAACACATCCAAAAACATGTTACTACTTGAACATGTTGGTACTTTTCTTTTTTTTTTTTTTAAGTAGATTTACCAGCAACTCGAAGAGTCATGGTTTTCTCATCGTGACCCAGCATGTTGGAGGCTGTACATGTGTAATATCCTTCATCATATTTTCTCACTGATGAAATGTAGAGAGTTGTGTTTCTTAACCTGGGAACAAAATGAATTTACAAGCACCACCCAGAAAACAATAAACACAATTATAGTTAATGAACTCTTCCTGCAAAACTTACCCCATGATAATTTTGCCTCCAGTTTGGACAGACTGGCCTTGCTTTGACCACCTGATTAAAGGAGCAGGGTGTCCTAACACTTGGCAGTGAATCGTCACTTCAGCTCCTACACGAGATGTTACCACCGTTGGCCAGATAGTCACGGATGGAGGTTCTGAAATAATAAGGCCAGGTTGACCAGAGAAAAGAATATATTAACAGAAGCTGAGCAAACATAATGGAGATTTTAAAATTCACAAATGACTAGCCAAGGTTTTATGGGTTAGTGGACCCCCTTTGGTTCATGATAGAACTACACTATCACAATTTTCTGACACATTGTTTCCTTGATTTATTTTATTGTTATGATAATTGTTTTATTATCTTATTTCTATTATGTGCATGTATGTTTTTTTTTTCTTTTCTGTGAATGCACACATGTATTTTTCTTCTGTAAAGCACTTTGTAAACACTGTTTTTAAAAGTTGCCATATAAATAAAGCTTTCTTTATAATTTAAATGGATCATTTGTTACACAATTTACCTTTTCATGTTTCTTGATTAAATATTCTGGCTAACTTTGCTATTCTTTCAGGTATCAAAAGGAGTGTATTACTCAGCTCCATATACAAAAAGTAAAAATTATTATAAAGTATTAAAAAAATTTTAAAAGTCTTTCTGCAGATTCTGCCTAGGCCTGATAGATTTTAGACATAAAATCACTCCCTGGTTTAAATGTGCAATGAAATGTTTATGATTTCATAGTTCAGACTACTTTCAAGAAAGTCAAATAACTCCTTACCAAGAACATCCAGGAAGATTTTTTTTGAGGTGAGAGCCCTTTTGAGAAGGGAATTAGATGCTCTGCAGAAATACAATCCACTGTCTGTCTCTTGTACTCTGAAACACAGAGACTCACAGCTAAAAAGATATTAAAGATATTTATTTTACATTTTTACTGTTTTAACTTATTACAAAATTTACCGATAGTACTCTAAGTATGGCGTCATTATACTTTCAAGTGTCGAGAGCACATTATTGTGACGCGAGAGCATTTCAATGTAATGCGCGAGCGCAAATCTGTCCGCTCGCGCGCGGATTTCCTTTGCTCTCGCGCAAAACTGGATGCGCGCTCTCAAATATACAGTGCTCTCTTATGAACTATGCTTATGAACTGCCTCTCCTCTGGCTCATATATTGCGTGTGCACCAAAGACAAGACGTGTCACCCCTATGCGTGTCACTCGTATTGTTTTGAATGGGAGAAAGTGTAACGCGCAATATGGCGGAATAAGTCCCGCCTTCTAAAGCCAAGAGCCAATCGCCGACTGGTAAAGTCAACGCGTCACTTCAGCGGCCGTTAGAATCACCGGTTTCTATAGAAACAGTCAGACGCGCGCCTCCGAAGAGATCTGCGCATGCGCATTAGCTTGATCCAGCCTGGAAAAAAATAGTTTTTTGTCATGATTCGAGCGTTTAGAAACTAAATTTATGAGTCGGTTGTTGTTAGATTTCATTGGTGATTTCAAATATGAAATTTAATCGTAAGGTTGACGAACAGTTTTGGAGAATCTGATGTTTCCCCATTCAAAGAGATAGGAGCTGCATGATGCCCAGGATGCCCGAGAGGCGTTTCAAAGATGGCCGCCGAGTGAAATGACTTGTCTTAAAGGGACTTTGGTGTGCACGCTCAAACTGTTTCCTGCGTGCTCAAACTGCACCTGTGCGCTCACGAATCTCTCCGTGCTCCTGCAGAAATTAATTTGCTTCTGGATTAAACGCTGTCAACCAATCAGAAGACACGACTGATCCATGAAAATGCTACGTGGAATCTTATTGGCTGAGAGTGAACTGCGCCTGGAATTCTTTCTACAAAAATGGATATTTCATTTATTTACAATTTAATAATATTAATCAAAACCATATCTTAGAAATGGCTTGGAATGGGGCACTTGGATGTTTTCTATACTAATAATAAGCTTGTTTGTCTAACTCCATCACATTACAGGACAAACCCCACTGAACGATTTATCAAAAATCATCATATTAGCCAATATCATGGTCCAAAACATTAAATTAAACATTAATTAAAAACAAAAGATTAAACAACTAATTTAATGTTACAAATCAGTCTATTTAGAAATGTGTAAAATGCTATAAAGCCTATTAAAAAATATGTATTAATTTAAATGAATTCATTACAATATCATTTGAAATTAATGAAATCATGTTTGGTTCAGTGTTTTTAAACAAATTTCTTGAATGAATGATTCTGATACATCAAATACATTTTAACAGTCACTGGTCACCACCTACTGGCAGAACAGTGTAATAACATTAATTTCAAAGGTCAATTACTCATATTTATTGCTGAAATCAGTGTATATTCAGACTATAAATTGTTATTGTAATACTTGCGTTATTATTTAATATTTGCAACACAGAAGTAGCAATAGTGTGTTGTTGAAAACACGTTGTGAAGCGGTTTAAAACATATCTTACATGACCACTGCTTTCAGCGGCAATGCAAAAGCAGGTATAAATATTCTGTTATGATTGTAATTTCAAAAGGTTTAATAGACATAACCGAATCGTTCTCATTTAGGAATAAGATCGCGTTCTTTTGATTAATCGTGCATACATAAGAGCTTAAGTATTTTTGTATGTCATGTTTTATACCAGACCTCAAAAGAAATTGACTGGTGGTATATGTGATCTCCACATTAAGTATTAAGGGAATGATGATTTGACCCTGATCTTGTTCGGTCTTAAATCAGAAGATATTTTTTGGTAATACTTTACAATAAGGTTTCATTAACATTATTTAACTGCATTGGTTAACATTAACTAATAATGAACTGCACTTCTTCAGCATTTATTTGTTAATGTTAATTTCAACATTTACTAATACATTATTAAAATCAAAAGTTGTATTTGTTAACATTAGTAAATGCACTGTGAAGAAAACAACCAACCAACAAACAGCTGTATTTTTAACGTTTTACAGATTTGCGCGAGAGCAAAGGAAATCCGAGCGGACAGATTTGCGCTCGCGCATTACACTGATATGCTTTCGCGTCACAATAATGTGCTCTCGAAAAAAAACATAAATCAGGGGTTCCAATCCTGCTCCTGGGGCCCGTTTCAATAAAGAGGTTCATCCAACTCTGAGTTGACTTACTCTGAGATGGAAAAATCTGACTTTTCTGTTTCAGAACAGCTGAATTGAGTTAGTTCAATCGACTCTGAGTAGGTTGACTCTGAGTTAAGCGCGTACACCATGCCTGCGTCTCAATGTGCATACTATCCATCCTAAATAGTATGTGACACTAGTAATATTCAATACTATTTAGGGCGGATAGGGTGGATAGTATGCACATTGGGATGCAGGGCATGACTATGAAAAGCCATCATCAATGGAGCTCCGATATTACGATTCACTATGGCAACAGCACGTGACAAAAGGACGTCCGAAATAATAATTTAACTGGATGCAATAATAAGAGTGTAAATGATTTTATCATTATTAAACACTCATTAGGCAATTTACTTCCACTTTCAGAAAACTTTCTTAATTTTTATTGAAAATAAATGCCTTTCTTAGGTGATATGTGATGGGAAAAGGGAGAATAGCGAACTCGGCAGAAGGCGGATTCGATCCCAGTCAATCACATCACAAGTTAATTCTTCGCACCAAACACGCTACTGCATACACCACTGCAGCAACAATAATGTGTCAATTTTAACATTGTCTGACATTGGGGGCCAGAGCTACTGTAAATTTGCACTTAGTATTACACTCCGAATAATCTTGTTTTCCAATTGCATTTTTATTACCACACTGGAAGGTATTGATAATTTTACTTAAAGGTGCCCTCGAATTAAAAATTGCATTTACCTCGGAATAGTTAAATAACAAGAGTTCAGTACATGGAAATGACATACAGTGAGTCTCAAACTCCATTGTTTCCTCCTTCTTATATAAATCTCATTTGTTTAAAAGACCTCCGAAGAACAGCCGAATCTCAACATAACACCGACTGTTATGTAACAGTCGGGGTGTACGCCCCCAATATTTGCATATGCCAGCCCATGTTCCCAACATTATGAAAGGCATTAGACAAGGACAGAACGTCTGGATCTGTGCACAGCTGAATCATCAGACTAAAGCTGTGTCTGAAACCGCTCCCTATCCACTATATAGTCAACTATATCGGGTGTCGGCCATTTTGTAGTGGCGTCCGAATTCTGAGTGAACGACTTCATTCCCTACATTCGTTCACTACTTTATACCCACAATTCTCTCTGATTTCGAGTGTACATTCCATGTACACTTGCTGAAGCACTATTTCCCAAAATCAAATTTTTTAACCTTTTTTTTTTTTTTTAATCACTACTTGAATAAAACCTACTAAAATGTAGGGGAACATTATTATATAGATGAATTAAAAAATGAAATTATATTAATAAAAATATTATTTTTATTATTAAAATATTATGTAGGCGTTAAATCAATTTAATGTGTTTTACTAACAGCAATGTGTTTTAATAATTTGTGGCACTGTTAACTCATTAAACTTTAAAAGATGATAATTTAGTGGATGATTTAAAAAAATTCGTTAATCAAGGTAGCGTATTCAAATCATAACGGTCGCCTGAGGGCGCTCAAAGACCACGTAATCTGTGAGCGTGAGAGTTTCTAACAATTTTATTAAAAAGGATAAATACATGAAATTATGTACTTGTTAATGTGTTTATTTTTGTTTGCAGTATTTTATAGTATTAAATGATTATGAACACATTAAGCATGACAAAAAAAAAAAATTATACAATCGATTAAACTACAAAGCTGGCACAGAGGCATGTATGATTACAAAATGAAGTCATTATGATTGTTATCGTTATTAACATTGTTTTATAATGTAAATAACATGTAGGATAAAAAAATTTTATTGCGTGTCGAGCCGTTTCTGAGATAGATATCTCCGACGCACAGTGTATACGTCAGCGTCCGAATTCATTCACTTCATTTCGTTCACTCCATACAGATATAGTGCACTCAAATGCCATACACTATATAGGGATTAGTGAATGAGTGAACGAGTGAGCGGTTTCGGACACAGCTTAGGTGTAAAAAAGGCCCCCTTGTGGCCGCTAAGCATCAGACACTTTACTGTGACTCTCTCTCTCCTACTGGAAGACGCCTCGCTTCACCTGGACTTTTAGCCAATCACAAGTTGACTCAGGATCGCTGCACGCTGGTAGCATTCTGTCTGAGACTTTTGCCAGTAGTGTACGCTAACTGCACGGGCTTACAACCCGCCTTGATACAACTGCTTTATTCTGTGTGCGTCTTTACAAGTAAGAATCAGTATTTTGTTGTTCTTTTTACTGTAACTGCTAAGGCTATATTGGTAGTATTTTGTATGTTTAGTGTTGCTAAATGTAAGCTCAGGCTTTTCTGTCCAGTTAGGCCTCGTATCGTGATGCTTCTTTCTATCGATGTATAGGTTGTCACTTTGGCATCATTCTTTGGTTACACATTGTAGAATACCATTTAAGCACCCTCTGCACATAGTTTGTAAGCTATCGCGATGATATTCGCCTTCAATCCAGTTAATCGGTTATAGGGCACGCACCTCCCGCATGTACACTGGTTGTCACGTGACACCTCTCGGAGCGGCCTGGTGTAGTTATTTATGCGACCAGCAGAGGGAGCCATTGTATTGCGAATGGTTTATCCTTTCTCATTGTTATAGTTGTAGCAGCTTAGACACAGCACAGCCGTTTTCATTCTTTAATGCCAGTTTCGGCCATGTTAAAATATCATTGTATTTTATTTCTGCTGTATTGTTAGAATAGGATGCAGTTAATACAAATAGAGATTTGTTGCATGATAATCATTCATTTGCATTCAAATAATTGTTTGTTTTATTCCTTTATTGTTTCAGAACCACACCCATCACTGTACATATTCAATCATGCAGTTGTAAATTCAATAAATACTACCAATGAAGAAATCTTGCGTGATTCTGACCGATCACCCGCTGTGAGCTCTACCTAACGATCCACAAACTATCTAAATCAAAGAAGCCAGTCCTCTTCTGTACAAAGTGGTCCTTCGAGCCGGAGCCAGAGCCTGCAGCGGAGCAAGATGTCTACCACCTCAGATTTAGAGTCTAGTGCACGACCCAGGAGGCGGCGGTCCCTCCCTAACTACTTGCAAGATTATGACTTGTCTGATCTCCCGACCAGATCTCAAACCAAGAAGCCTTCTGAGTCACAGTCCAGAGAGCAGCTAGACGAAGAGGATCACAGCAGACCCGATTCACGCTCTGCACCCCCAGAAGGTCAGCTGCACCACAGCCCAGCGCGATGGTCAGTCACTGATAGATGGGAATCTTCTGCAGAAGAGTGGAGAAGGGAGTGCCGCATACTAGAGCGTGAAAGGGAAGATCTCCTAGCATCAATGGAGGAATTAAAAATACAGAACGAGCAGCTCAGAGCCAGAGCGGAGCCCAGCAATTCCCGTTCAGAGCCACGTACTGTAGCTGCCAGAGATAGACTTTACAGAGAAGGGCTGGATTATGGAGGTGCTTCAACCCAGTACAGATCAGTCTACTTCCGGGAAAGGGAGACACCACCACAATGGTCTTCTGACAGGCGTCATGACTACAGTAGAGAGACAAAGGACTACAGAGAATTAACCAGGTATGACTCTCCCTCACCTAAGCGCTCTCCCGAGCCAGTACGCACCAAGCACCAGGCCTCGCGACGAATCGATGAGTCCAGAGAAGGGTGCTACCGTTCTCAATATAATTATGAGCAGTGCAGCCGCCGCCGCTCACCTGAGCACTACGCTAGCTACAGAGACCCTAGTTATTCCTTCAGAGAATACAGAGAACCATCATGCCGAGGTGACTACTCTCCTGCACGCCATTGCAACTACACTCCAGACCAGCGTGAGAGACGTAGTCCCCCTTCACCTTGGCACGAGCCCAGACGCCGACGCTCATTGACTCCCCCTGGTGGACAGGAAAGAACATACAGAGGGCCCACTCCTACAATCCCGAACTTCAACCGTCCTAACCCAAGAGACTTTGCAAGACTCCGTATTGCCCTAGATAATCTCCTTCCTAGAGATGCCACTGAACGTTTCAAGTTCCAGATATTAGTGGATCATCTGAAGATGGAGGAAGCATTGCTGGTGGCAGATTCTTACAGCAATTCTGACTTTCCCTTTACTGACACTATGGCAGCTTTAAACCAGCAGTACGGGCAGCCACACCAACTCGCCCTTCAGCGTATTGCCGAACTGATGGATGGCCCCAACATTCAGAGTGGAGACATCAAGTCATTCAGGTTGTTCGCCCTGAACGTCAGATCCCTGGTGAGCATGTTGGAGCAGCTCGGTTTAAAGGGGCAAGTTGAGCTGGACTGTGGTTCTCATGTCACCCGTCTACTGGGCAAGCTACCTCATGTCTTGAGGTCCAGTTTCAGGCGCTACATCCACCCACTCCGCATTCCTATCCCCACTCTTCTGGACCTAGCAGATTGGTTGGAATACGAGCTCCAGATCCAGGAGGATATAGCACAATATCGCTTGAGAAAGGACACTGGATCTAAGCCCAAAGACTCCAAGAGTACTGTCAAGTCGTCACCTAAGGCTTCAGTCCTCATGCTGGGGGCTGAACCCAAACCGGTTAGGGAGCCAGCCAGATCCACTCCTCCAACCAGTCTAGATGCAAAGAAGTTCTGCCCATTCTGTGAGAACTACAAGCACACTCTGAATAATTGTGCAAATTTCAAACTGCTCAGCGCAACCCAGAAATGTAACTGGATTCAGGACAACAACCGATGTTGGCGATGCGGCAGAGAACACAGATCAGCTGAATGTGATTTGAAGATGTGCTGTAAAACATGCAACAGCAGACACCTGCTTGCTCTGCACGATGTCAGCGAGAGAAATTTAGCCAAGACTGACAAAGCTGAGAGAAGGCCTGACCAGGTGAAGTCCAGTGAGAGCAATCCTTTGTCCGTACCAAGTGCAGACCAAGTGCTATACATTGGCAAGCCACCGCAGGGCCATCGTGTGCTTCTCAAGGTCAGTAAAGTTATCCTCCGCCATGGTGACCAAACTCTAGAGACATATGCTGTGCTAGACGACGGCTCCGAACGCACCCTGCTCCTCCAACCGGCTGTCCAACAACTGGGACTTGAAGGCCAGCCTGAGGATTTGCCCCTGCGTACAGTTAGACAGGAGCTGCAGACGCTTCACGGGGCGGCTGTCTCATTTAGCATCTCTCCTGCCTGTTCTCCAGCCATGGTATACAATATCCAAGGAGCCTTTACCGCACCTAAGCTCGGGCTAGGCCAGCACACGTATCCCGTCGAAGCACTGCAGAGCAAATACAGACATTTGAAGAAGCTTTCTATCCCTTCATTCAAGGACATTGTCCCGCTACTGCTCATTGGCTCAGACCACCCTCACTTGGTGACTCCAGTTGAGCCAGTCATCTTTGGTCCCCCTGGTGCACCGGTTGCTGTCCGCACCCGTCTCGGATGGACGCTGCAAGGTCCGACCAACAATCTAAAGCAGTACCTTATCGAACAACGCTGTCTTTTCACCACCTTCGGGGCTCCTCCAGCTGACATCTATCAGCATGTCGAAAGGCTTTGGCAGCTGGACGTCCTCCCATGGCGCAGCGAAAAGGCTAGTACGAGGTCACGACAGGACAAGGAGGCCCTTGAATGCTTGGATAAACAGACGGTGCGAGTACATGTTAATGGTGTCCACCGCTATGCCACTCCTCTTCTCCGTGTGAAGAACTTTCCCCAGCTCTGTGCACCAAAGGAGGCAGTACTTCCTCAGCTCCGGAATACGGAAAGGCGGCTAGCGAAGAACCCTGAGATGGCCCAAGTCTACAACGCAGAGATCCAGAGACTTGAACAGGCTGGTTATGTGGCGAAACTACCCCCTGGCTCAGAGAACACCTCATGTAGCTGGTACATCCCTCACCATCTTGTCGAACACAGTGGCAAGCACAGAGTGGTTTTTAATTGCTCTTTCCAGTACAGCGCCACTGACTTGAACAAACTCCTGCTCCCTGGTCCAACCCTTGGTCCACCACTCCTTTCAGTTCTCCTGCGATTCAGAGAACATTGTGTGGCCTTCAGCAGTGACATACGGGGGATGTTTCATCAGGTCAGGCTCCTTCCAGAGGATGAGCCTCTCCTTCGCTTCCTCTGGAGGGAGCTCAAGCGTGATGAACAACCTACAGTCTACCAGTGGAAGGTGCTTCCCTTCGGCACTACCTGTAGCCCCTGCTGTGCTACATATGCCCTACAGAAGCATATCACCGACCATACTCATCCAGCTGATGCAGTGAGAGACTCTGTGTTAAGACATTTCTACGTGGATAACTGTCTACAAAGCGTGCCTATAGTTGAAGATGCCAAGCCCATCATTGACAAGCTGCAGACTCTCCTTGCCGAGGGAGGCTTTGAGCTACGCCAGTGGGCCAGTACACATCCAGACACCATCCGACACCTCCCTGCTGAGGCAAGATCGGCTAGTGCTGAAAAGTGGATCGCCCAAGGTCACCCAGGTCAAGAAGAATCAGCCCTGGGCCTGCAGTGGGACTGTCGAGAGGACACCCTGTCCTTTAAGTGTCGAGAGTCTGTAGCCACTGAAGAAGTTGTCACTATGCGCTCCATCTATAAAGTGGTGGCAAGCCAATACGACCCCCTTGGCTTTCTAGTACCTTACACCACCAGGGCCAAAGTTGTCATCCAACACCTGTGGGACAAAACGCGTGACTGGGATGACCCTGCTCTGCCAGATCACCTGCTAGCCGCATGGAGAGAGTGGGAGGACGAGTTACCTCACCTACAGAACATAGCACTTCCAAGGTGTTACACTGGCCGTGAGTTAGACAATCCCACCTGTGAGCGCGAGATCCACGTGTTCTGTGATGCCTCGGAGCGAGCCTATGGCTCTGTGGCATACCTCCGAACGGAGAATCCTCATGGAGTCGTCCAAGTAGCTTTCATCACCGCAAGATCCAGAGTTGCTCCAAAAAAGCAGCAGTCAATCCCACGGCTGGAGTTATGCGCTGCTCTGACCGGAGCACAAATGGCTCGGATCCTCAAATCTGAACTCACACTGCCCATCCAGCGGGTGGTGCTCTGGTCGGACTCTACTACCGTGCTCAAGTGGCTGCAGTCGGAGTCATGCCGATTCAAAGTGTTTGTTGGTACACGCGTGGCAGAGATTCAAGATCTCACCGAGGGCGACACATGGCGGTACGTGGACTCTGCACAAAACCCTGCCGACGACATAACGCGTGGCAAACCTCTCGACACATTGACACCAGACAGCCGCTGGGGTCAAGGCCCAAGCTTCTTGTGGTGTGACCCAGACAAATGGCCACAAAGTCCTCAGATTCAGACAGATGCAGATCAGGGTGAAGAGCTCAAGAAAACACAGTTCTGCGGCCTCACTACTACCACGCCAAGTCATCTCCCGGATGCTAAGCAGTTCTCTTCCTTCAGAGACCTCCTGACTGCCACAACGAAGACTCTACATGGGGCGGCCCCAGGCAACGTCACAGCCTACAGGCAAGCCCAGCTGGCTCTGCTACAACAGGTCCAACAAGAGAGTTTTCCCATTGACTATGCCCAGCTGCAGTCAGGGAAACCAGTTGCCAAGAGCAGCAGACTTCTCAAACTTGCACCAGCGTTCGACCACAGTGTCAAGCTCATCCGTGTTGGTGGACGTCTGCGCCATAGTGACCAGCTGGAACTGGATACTGTTCACCCGGTGGTGCTGGATGCCAAACACCCAGTCACGCAGCTGCTCATCCAAGAGTATGATTACCGTCTGCACCATCCAGGCCCAGAGAGGGTCTTTTCAGAGATGCGCCGCAAGTATTGGCTACCAAGAGGGCGAGAGGCTATCCGCTGCTTTCAGCGCAAGTGCCAAGAGTGTCAGAAATGGCGCGGAAAGCCACAAATCCCAAAAATGGCAGACTTGCCTCCATCCAGAGTCCGACTTTTCAAGCCAGCATTTTACTCAACAGGAGTAGATTGCTTCGGGCCATACTCGGTAGCGATTGGAAGGAGGAGTGAAAAGCACTGGGGATTAATTTTTAAATGCATGACCACCAGAGCGGTGCATATCGACATGCTCTCCAGTTTGAATGCAGACTCATTCCTCATGGCCCTGAGACGGTTCATCGCCCGCCGAGGAAAGCCGTTCGAGCTGATTTCAGACCAGGGGACTAACTTCAGAGGTGGTGATCGAGAGCTCCGGGAAGCATTCGCCGACCTTGCTCCAGACATCAAAGCTCAACTTGCCTCTCAGCAAATCGACTGGAAGTTTAATCCACCTAACGCCCCCCACTTCGGCGGCTGCTGGGAGCGCGAGATACGCTCAGTAAAACAAGCTCTGCAAGTAACCCTTGGAGCCCAGCTTGTGACAGATGAGGTAATGAGAACCCTACTAGTTGAGATTGAAGGGATTCTCAACTCCAAACCATTAGGCTACACATCGGCAGACATCGCCGACCCTGATCCAGTAACTCCCAACTCACTGCTCATTGGGCGGCCAGATGCCTCTCTACCGCAGGTGGTGTATCCTGACTCCGAGCTCCTGGGCAGTAGGCGTTGGCGCCATAGCCAGCTGTTGGCTGACCACTTCTGGAAGCATTTTATCCGTTCCTATCTGCCCAGCCTCCAGGCCCGACAGAAGTGGAATGCTGAAAACCCAGACCTGCACATCGGCAAGACGGTCCTCATCATTGACCCGCAGTTACCTCGCTCACTGTGGCCAGTGGGTACAGTGACCAGCGTATTTCCCGGCCTCGACGGAAAAGTACGATCTGCTGAGGTGAATGTAGGAGACCGGGCGTACACCCGCCCTGTGGCTAGACTCATCCAGCTTCCAGAGTTGTCAGACTAAACACTACCGGTCAAGTGGGCACCTTTTCTTCTTCTACAGATTACCTTCAGTAATCTGGGGGCGGCTGTAAAAAAGGCCCCCTTGTGGCCGCTAAGCATCAGACACTTTACTGTGACTCTCTCTCTCCTACTGGAAGACGCCTCGCTTCACCTGGACTTTTAGCCAATCACAAGTTGACTCAGGATCGCTGCACGCTGGTAGCATTCTGTCTGAGACTTTTGCCAGTAGTGTACGCTA
The DNA here is from genome assembly GCF_024489055.1 of Chanodichthys erythropterus. Lineage (NCBI taxonomy): Eukaryota > Metazoa > Chordata > Actinopteri > Cypriniformes > Xenocyprididae > Chanodichthys > Chanodichthys erythropterus. Next base: position 48,007,481 of record NC_090233.1, read on the forward strand.
ACTGCACGGGCTTACAACCCGCCTTGATACAACTGCTTTATTCTGTGTGCGTCTTTACAAGTAAGAATCAGTATTTTGTTGTTCTTTTTACTGTAACTGCTAAGGCTATATTGGTAGTATTTTGTATGTTTAGTGTTGCTAAATGTAAGCTCAGGCTTTTCTGTCCAGTTAGGCCTCGTATCGTGATGCTGCTTTCTATCGATGTATAGGTTGTCACTTTGGCATCATTCTTTGGTTACACATTGTAGAATACCATTTAAGCACCCTCTGCACATAGTTTGTAAGCTATCGCGATGATATTCGCCTTCAATCCAGTTAATCGGTTATAGGGCACGCACCTCCCGCATGTACACTGGTTGTCACGTGAAACCTCTCGGAGCGGCCTGGTGTAGTTATTTATGCGACCAGCAGAGGGAGCCATTGTATTGCGAATGGTTTATCCTTTCTCATTGTTATAGTTGTAGCTGCTTAGACACAGCACAGCCGTTTTCATTCTTTAATGCCAGTTTCGGCCATGTTAAAATATCATTGTATTTTATTTCTGCTGTATTGTTAGAATAGGATGCAGTTAATACAAATAGAGATTTGTTGCATGATAATCATTCATTTGCATTCAAATAATTGTTTGTTTTATTCCTTTATTGTTTCAGAACCACACCCATCACTGTACATATTCAATCATGCAGTTGTAAATTCAATAAATACTACCAATGAAGAAATCTTGCGTGATTCTGACCGATCACCCGCTGTGAGCTCTACCTAACGATCCACAAACTATCTAAATCAAAGAAGCCAGTCCTCTTCTGTACATTAGGTAAACAAGCAAGAACAATAGCAAAAAATGGCAGATGAATAACTGACATGATCCATGATAACATGATATTTTTAGTGATATTTGTAAATTGTCTTTCTAAATGTTTCATTAGCATGTTGCTAATGTACTGTTAAATGTGGTTAAAGTTACCATCGTTTCTTACTGTATTCACGGAGACAAGAGCCATCACTATTTTCATATTTTCAGCCACGGAGCACAGCCTCAAACTCATTCAGAATCAAATGTTAACAATATAACAGTATACAATACTCACATAATCCGACACATGCATGCCGCATGCATGACGAACACTTTGTAAAGATCCATTTGAGGGTTATATTAGCTGTGTGAACTTTGTTTAGGCACTGTTTAAGGCAGGCGCAAGCTCTGTGGGCGGAGAGCACGAGATTTAAAGGGGCCGCACAGCATAAATCGGCTCATAGTAAATGATGCCCCAAAATAGGCAGTTAAAAAAATTATTTAAAAAAATCTATGGGGTATTTTGAGCTGAAACTTCACAGACACATTCAGGAGACACCTTAGACTTATAATACATCTTGTAAAAAAACGTTTGATGGCACCTTTAAGTAAAATGCATTTAATTTAGATCCCCCCAGGAAACACGACTAAATATCTTATATAATTTTCTTATATGCAAAATCCATCTTGATTTAAGAATTTTTAGATATTTGTACTTGAAATAGGACAAAAATACTCAGTATGAAAAGCATTTTTGCAACGTGAATGAATGTGTGAACTATTTAAACATCACTTGCACTTTAAAAAAGGGGAGGAAACTGAAGGAAACTCTGGGTTTACCGAAGAAAACCTGCTCCCGACCAGGTTAGGTTCACAGAGTAAGTTACTATGGTAACTGACTCTGAGTATAAGTTACCTCTCTTTCAGAAAAAGGCTCGACTTAACCTGCTTTCTTGGGTTTGACATACCTCAACACACACATCTTTTACGCTATCTGAGCATAAGAAACAACATTTATGGGACAGTTCATGTCAGATTTTGATGCTGATTTGAAATGTTTAATATTTAATTGTGAGTTCGCCAAGCGAAGTTTTTGAGTTTTCAGGATTCCCCTATTCAAATAGATAGGATTTAGTCTTGGATGCCCGAAATAGCTGCGTGGAGGCGTTGCAAATACGGCCGCCGAGTGAACAAACTTTCCTTGAAAGTGACTTTGGCAGTGAAGTGATTTAACTGACGCTGGTAGCTCACATAATAATGACAGCATGGCGAATGTACTACGTCCGGATTACGTTCATACTACACACACCCATACCATATAGAACCACACAACACACCTGTGGAAGAGCAGGTCTCCATTGGGATCAGCAGTATAATGCAGTCCTGGGTTGAGGAGTCTGTTGTTCTTAAACCAGGACACTTGTGCTTGGGGTCTGCTGTGAGGAGGCCTACAGGAAAGAGTCGCAGATTCACCCTTCCTCACTGTTAGGTTGGCAGGTTCAAGCATAAAGGTCCAATCCATAACTGCGTGAGAAGGGATGAAAGGGTATGTTAAATAGAGGACATGTGTGAGCAGCTACCACCTGGAACAAAAGTAGACTCATCCGAAAGGAAATACCTGCAGGTAGGAGGTAGGCTGGTTGGGATTTCACTTTCTCCTTCTCATTGCGAGCTTCACAGAAATACAGCCCCTCATCTTCTGATGAAACTCTTCTAGGAAGAAGATTTTCACAATTTGAATGCCTTCTGTTATAAGTATTTAAAGGATTAGTTCACTTTCAAATGAAAATTAGCTCAAGCTTTACTCACCCTCAAACCATCCTGGGTGTATATGACTTTCTTCTTTCTGATGAACACAATCGGACAAATATTAAAGGTGCCCTAGAACCTTTTTTTAAAAAGATGTAATATAAGTCTAAGGTGTCCCCTGAATGTGTCTGTAAAGTTTCAGCTCAAAATACCCCATAGATTTTTTTTTAATTAATTTTTTTAACTGCCTATTTTGGGGCATCATTATAAATGAGCTGATTCAGGGCTACTGGCCCTTTAATTCTCGTGCTCCACGCCCCCGGAGCTAGCGCTTGTCTTGAACAGTGCATAAACAAAGTTTACACAGCTAATATAAAACTCAAATGGATCTTTACAAAGTGTTCGGCATGCATGCGTCGGATTATGTGAGTATTGTATACTGTTATATTGTTTACATTTGATTCTGAATTAATTTGAGGCTGTGCTCCGTTGCTAATGGCTAATGCTACACTGTTGGAGAGATTTATAATGAATGAAGTTGTGTTTATGAATTATACAGACTGCAAGTGTTTAAAAATGAAATTAGCGACGGCTTTCTTGTCTCCGTGATTACAGTAAGAAACGATGGTAACTTTAACCACATTTAACAGTACATTAGCAACATGCTAACGAAACATTTAGAGAGACAATTTACAAATATCACTAAAAATATCATAATATCATGGATGGTGTCAGTTATTATTGCTCCATCTGCCATTTTCGCTGTTGTCCTTGCTTGCTTACCTAGTCTGATGATTCAGCTGTGCACATCCAGATATTAATACTGGCTGCCCTTGTCTAATGCCTTTCATAATATTGGGAACATGGGCTGGCATATGCAAATATTGGGGGCGTACACCCCGACTGTTACGTAACAGTCGGTGTTATGTTGAGATTCGCCTGTTCTTCGGAGGTCTTTTAAACAAATGAGATTTATATAAGAAGGAGGAAACAATGGAGTTTGAGACTCACTGTATGTAATTTCCATGTATTGAACTCTTATTATTTGACTATGCCAAGATAAATTCAATTTTTCATTCGAGGGCACCTTTAATAAATATCCTGACGCATCCGAGCTTTATAATGGCAGTAAGCATTACCAAACAAGTATGTGTCTCCATCCACATCCATTCATCATAAACATATTCCACATGGCTCCGGATGGTTAATAAAGGCCTTCTGAAGCGAAGCGAAGCGTTTGTGTAAAAAAAATTAAAAATCCATACTTAAGTTATGAAGTAAAATACATTCCATATTCAATTTACGAAGAAAGTGTAAAACTTGCAGTTTGAAAAGCTTACGCTACATCCTACACCTTCCCTACTCGTTTGATAACGCCATTATAAACCTCGGATGTGTCAGGATATTTATTAATATTTCTCTGATTGTGTTCATCAGAAAGAAGAAAGTCATATACACCTAGGATGGCTTGAGGGTGAGTAAAGCTTGGGCTTATTTTCATTTGAAAGAGAACTAATCCTTTAAAGTCACCATGAAATCAAAATGGACAATTCTTATTTTTTATGGAATATTGCAGTATAATCAATGTATATTGCAGCTAAATGATTTATGCACACACTACATTATACATTTTGTTGTTTTAATTTCACACTTATTTATTCATAATCTGAAATCTCTTAAATCTCACTTAAAAATCAGCACTTGTCCATCTTTCTGCAGATCCCATCTAGAAGAACTGGGTAATGGACGTCCATCCTTAAACCACTGCACTGTGGGAATGGGAAAGCCTTCAACAAAGCAGTGGAGTTCTGCTTCCATTTCAACAGGTAAGGTGACATTTTGTGGGCCCTCGATAATCTTTATGTCTACATTGGAACCTGTGCAATAAAAATAAAGACACTGAATAATAAGAAGGTCAAGGATTTGTGTAAGTAAAGTATATCAAAGTTGTATGTCATACCATGTACTGTCAGAGTTGCTGCTTGACTCTCCTTGCTTATGTTCAGCAGAGGATTGTGGGTGATACAGATATATATTCCTTGGTCTGCTTTGGTGATGTTAGCCAAGTGCAAAGTGCCTGAAGTCTTCCTTTGACTCCCTCCTCCATACTGTCCCTAATGGTAATATTTTGCAAAGAAATATTATGAAACTTGTCACGGACACGGAGCGATTTCCAGTTTTGGCGACAAATCGTCGGATCTCTCTCGTGGTCGCGCTTTCTTTGTGGAATTTGTGCTGTGAATCATATTAATATTGTAGTTCTGCGCAATATCTGAGAGATGGGCTTCAAGTGACTGTTCAGCTGGCATGTGTGATTATAAAAATAATAATAATAATAAAAAAAAACACGTCACGTTGAAACCACACCCATGAAAAGGAGTTCTCAATGGTCAAGACGAACAGGAAAAATATCACCAAACGATGTTTCATTTCGTAAAGGTTTTTATCAGCTTTTAAAACTTAAACTTTAGTTGAAATTGATTGTAAGTTGTATGATATAACAGTGTGTGTACTATAAAAGTGTTTTTAGTTCTGTAGCTACCTGAATCTGGTTTCCTTTGGTGAGAACTCTGCCATTTTTTAACCATGAAATTTGAGCAGGAGGAAAACTATCACCAGAGACACACTGAAGGAAAACATCACGTCCCTCTTCAGTTGTCATGGACTGAGGGTGAAAGAACACATCTTTCAGGCCTACAAACAAACAAACAAACAAACACAAATTACAATCTATGACCATTTGTGGTGGACACCTTAGATGCATCAAGTGTGTAAGTTCTTGTGTGTAACCATTAACATCTTTTCTCATATTAATGCAAGATACATACATGCTTTGCTGATCTTGACAGTGGTCTGAATCTGCTTGTTCCCTCTCTTTGCATTGCATGAATAGTTTCCAAAGTCGTCTTCTTTTAAGCGGGGAAAGAAAAGTGAGCCATTGGCCATTTGATGAATCCTGCTGTCCAGGATACCATCATCTTTCTCCCATTTCACTGGTAGAGGAGCCTTTAGGCTAGAGTCAAACACTGTGCAGTGCAGCATCAGAGAGCTGTTTAAAATCCCAACGCCATCTTCAGGTAAGATTGAAAATACTAAGCAAAAGAGAAAAGTGTGCAAGGAAATAAATTAATATAAAAAGATGAGGTAAATATAAAGAGAGTACAATATCACGATTTTTTAGAGATATAAAGTAGATGTAAAATGTTTTAAAGACACTGCAAATGCGTGAAATGTGTGTTATTACCTCGAGAAGCCATTTCTACCTCCTCTGAAAAATTAGTGTGCCTTAATAGTCAGGTTGATTCAGTCATAATAAATAATATATTTGATTTGTAAAAACAATTATTTTTTTGATTGATGCTACACTCTAAAAAATGCTGGGTTAAAAACAACCCAAGTTGGGTTGAAAATGGACAAACCCAGCAATTGGGTTGTTTTAACCCAGTGGTTGGGTTAAATGTTTGCCCAACGTGCTGGGTAGTTTTATTTAACTCAACTGTTGTAAAAAAAAAAATTACTGTTTTGCTTGCTTAAAATGAACCCAAAATATGCTGGAAATTAACATTTATTAAATAAGATGATGAATAATAAACAATAAACATTTATTAAATTGCTTATTAATAAATGTACACCTTTTGATAATTATTGTTGCCTCTAGTAATTATGTGTCTGATTTTTAATTTCTCACCTATTTTGGATTCATTTTAAGCCAGCCATATAGTCATTTTTAATCAGTAGTTGGATTAAATAAAACTACCCAGCAGGTTGGGCAAACATTCAACCCAACCACTGGGTTAAAACAACCCAATTGCTGGGTTTGTCCATTTTCAACCCAACTTGGGTTGTTTTTAACCAAACATTTTTTAGAGTGTAGATGTTTTTAGCCAGACAAAAAGAAATTATACTGTGTAAAAGATTACACAATTTTTAACTACAGTGCTTTCTTGCATTATGCATAAAATAAATTTGCACATATTTAGAGAAAATATTTTTTTGCATTTTTTCTAATTTTATATATATATATATATAATATATATATTTTTTTTTAATAAATACTACATTATCAACCTAAAAAACTGTACAAATTGTAAATGTGTCTTATTCACTTTACATCACATTGTGGTAATTGTCTCTTTATTTACAGATTTAAATTAGATTATTAATCCATATTTAATGTGGTGTCAGGTTTGTGGACCTTGTGGATGTCTTAGACTATAGTAGGATGGGGGAAGAACAATGTGGATTTATTTTTAAATTGAACATCTTGAGATATAAGTTTAGCATGCGCAGGATGATGATGCATCAGCCAATGTTTTATTATAGGAAATAAATTAAAACATTTGCTAATTTAGATGTTACAGCACAAAATGTCAAATATTAAAAGAGGGGTAAGAATGTATAAATGACTTTTGATATCATTCTTATTAATATTTCAATATTTTTTAAGTGTCATTAATGTAAAGTACTAAATAAACTATTGAATTTAAAATTTTATTTGGACAATTTAGTTAATAAATAATAATTGAATAACTGATGACAGACAAAGCAGAATACCAGTAAAAGAGATAAGATAAAATTATTCTATAATTTATATACAGGCATATGAATATTTACTTATTTAATTGCCCATGATTTAATTGAAGATATCATAATAGCAAGACTATGAATGTAAATTTATTGATTTCACTCAACTAACTAAATGTAAGTTTTAATGAAAGCAAAGATGTAATGTATACATCTAATTTGTGGAAATTCTGATTAATAACCCCATTAATTACAGTAATTATTACATTTAAAAATAATAGTATCACCATGCCACTTGGGGCCTTCTGTGCCAATTCTGGGGAGCCATCTTACCCCAGGGGCTAATTTTATCTTTTTACTTCAGAATAAAAGCTATAACTTTTATTCCGCAAATCTAAAAACAAAAATGTGTCCACAAATAGACACTTTGATATTCAACATAATACAATGTCAAAGATTTCCAATGGCAAAATTAAAAAATAGCGTAGCCATTCATGTAAAGTGCTGAGATGAGATTTTATGTCCTCTATGGTCAGGAAAAAAAATTTAAGTGGGGAGACATCTTGCCCCGGGGGCATCTTACCCCAACTTACCCTACTAAAAACACATTTATGCATCATGTATAGCATAAATAATTTTATATTGCATTAGCATTTGCTTAATGTTTGCAAAGTAATACCCAGCTATTCCAGATATTCAGTGTATCTTTCACCACATTAAATCTCACTTCAAATGGGCATCACTTTGAGGAAGCAGGGGTAGTTTGAAGTCCACCGTTGCTAGGCTACAGTGGAGCAAGCACAATGTTTTGGCAAGCCTTTTGTCAAATTATGCAAGCGTATAAAACATTTGCATGGCACACATGCATTTTTATGGGCCTGTTCAGCAGAATAAAATCCAATAAAATCACATTAGCACACTTGCATCCAAAATACTACACAGGTTATACTCACCTAATTCAGACACTGCAGGATTTATCCTGATGGAAGAGGACAGAAGGAGAAGCATCTGAAGTGAACTCCATACAGGACGAGACATGCTAGCCCTCTTCATCTGTGCCTTTCAAATGAAGATAATGGTCCATAGCATCATTCCTCATCTGACCAAATGCATTCATGCACTGCAAGACAAACAGTTCAAGTTCTCATACTAATGCAGGTTTCAACATATCTTGTGTTTTTTTGGGGGGTCAAAAAGTATATCAAATATTTAAAAACATACATACTTGTGGTTGTGCCTCATTTATTGGTGTGAGCGTGTCTTCAAAAAACGAGTGCAAATCACTAACTCTCACACAGCCGGCAGCACCTTCTCTCTCTCTCTCTCTCTCTCACTGCATATTCCTATTTTGGTTGTGTTTCATTACCACTATTATCATCACAGCCAGCCTTTGTATACTACAGACCTCTTTACTCTCTTCAATAGACTGAGCACTTTACACCACACAGCAGCAAACCTTCCATTTACTGATCGTAACATGAAAAGAACAGAGGTCGCTTTGTACTTAGAGGATCAGTTAGAAAGCTTGTAAGGAAAGGTTTGTACCTGATCACATAAGCTTTCATTGCTTGTTACTGTGTCCATGTAGGGCGGTCTTAGTTTAATGCTTCCCTAATATGGCCAATACATTGCAGAAATGAGTGATGTATGATGGTGTAAATATGCTTATATACAGGCATCAGAGTATATGAGTGTGTTCAATGTCATGAAGTTTAGACTTTTTTTATGTATAGGCTTGTTCTATAGTCTATACAGTATTTAATGCAGTTACTTCAGAACTAACAGAAAAATTAACATTAAAAAATTAATGGTAACACTTTATTTTACAGTGCCGTAGTTACTACATGTACTTACTAAAGTAATAACAGTAAATTATGCATAATTACAAGTAACTAACCCTAACTGTAACTCTATAGTAAGTACATGTAGTTAATTAATAGTTCTTATTAGAGTAATTGCAATGTAATAACTATGGCACTGTAAAATAAAGTGTAACCAAATTAATCCCTTTCTATACTTATTAGTAATTAAATTACAGTTATTACTTAGTTACTTAGTAATGCTTTACACCAAACAATGCTTTACACTGATACTAACATAAATTCTGCTTGGACAGGCCACAAAACTTAAAAAAAAAAAAAGAGATTATTTCTATATTAAAGGTACAATTTGTGATATTTTTTTCCGCTAGAGGTCGCTAGAAGCCTATTCAAAACAAAGGCGTAGTTTGATGACGCCAAGTTTTAGAGCGGAAACTTGGGACATGTGGTCTCCATCTCAACGGACGGTGCAAAAGAATAGGGATTGGAGTCTGGAAGAACTCATGTACGTGGATGTGATTATTAACGTTACTGTAGTATGAAGCAGAGCAGGAGCGAGTGTTGCAGGAGCTGAACGAGGAGCTGGAGCGATTGATCAACACACGCCTCACGAGCAGCGGGACTTTTATTATGACACAGTCGCCGGCGCCGCTTCCGCTTTTCCGGTCATGAGTTTACGGGAGCTGTCCTTGTCGACAGAACCAGCGGTAGATGGTAAACAGTAATTATGTTCCATAAATAAGTAACACAATCCATCATAAAACGTGCAAGAACTAAATAAGGAACTGCTTGAAGCAATCTAGTGGTTTGCTGGACCACGGCACTGTTGTCATGTGGTTTCTACGTCAGTAAAGGCGGTAACAAAGGGAACTGACGTCATTGACAGGCGACTGCACTGCCCCGTGTCACTGTTTAGAATGGGAATTTTCTCATGATTTACAAGTCGTTGAAAACATTAGAGATATTGTTAGTAATCAGCTAGACAAAATATATAACACTAGCCTAGTGGTTTTTGGATATTTTACTGCAAAAATTGTACATATTGTACCTTTAAGGAGTTATTTTGGATTAATCTGTTCTTCTGCTTCCATTTTTGTTTGTTTTTTCGCATACAAAAAATACTCAGTGTGGGTCAACACTCAGATTCAAAATAAAGTGTCAAATATTTATAATACATTTTACATTGTCAAATTACATTTATTTCAATTAATGAATAAATTGAGACTACAGAGGTTTACATTTACAGAAAATAGCCATATTTTACTAAATAGGAACAACGTTGTGAAACCTTATGAAAGATATTTTATAAAGGTAACCTATTGCTTCTGTCAGGACATAGTGTTTCTCATAAATATATTTAAACATTGAGTTAGTGATATTGAGATATATGGTCTGAGGACGTGGTTTTTAGGGGAAGGGGTGGATGATAATGTGATGCCATCATTTTGATCTTTTTCATCTGATTATTTTTGAGAAAAATATTACTGTTTGAACCCCCTATAGCATTCCTGTAAAATTTGGCATACCCAAAGTAAATTACATTCTGTTCTCAAACCATTTGGAGTATATGCATGGTTTTGGTCTCTTTTGAAAGTGTACTGCGGGCGGTCCAGTGGAATGCTAACAGGTTAAAGACTATTGGCAGTTAAATTTGTGGGGCATGTAATTTCCATTTTATTCTTTTTTTATTTTGTAAGAACATTAAGAAAAAAAACAGGAGCATTATGTGTGCATTATACATATTGTATGTGTGTTTGATTGCATGCAAGCATTAAAATACCAATCACCTTAAATACCAATTTGAAAACAGATATGTAAGTGTTATATTACTGATGTTGTGGGTGATAAGCTGATTCAAAATTTTCCATTTAGTTGTTTACACCTCAAAATCAAAAGAAATGGCATAAAAATATCCTCTGATTATTTTTATTTTTGTTGTTTTAAATACTAATGGCAGGTAAATTTGTGGGGCATGTTTTATTTCATGCCTCATGATTTATTTATTTATTTGAAAAAACAGTATTATGTTATTGCTTCATATTTTGTGCACATCTGTATTAGTAATTTTTGATTGTGTGTGCTTATGTCATAGAAATCCTCTTTCTCTGTCTGCATATCATATGTTAGCATTATTATTTTTGTTACATTTCACATTTTTAGACGCTCCAGGCTATTATGACCGTGTGCCATTTTGGGAGAGCAGGTGAGTACTCCAAGGCAAACAGAAATCCCATGAATGAGTGCTTCAGCCTTATGACTCATCTGGCATTGGCCATAGACAGCAGGTGGGTGAGCTAATGGGATCTAATGCCAGGAGCCGGGGGTGTGTTTTCTTTAGCCGAACAACACCCCATTAAATGAAGAAGCAGTTTAGCAATTCATTAACGTATTGAATATTTGATCCTCTTATAAATACCATCTAAGCACTCCAGAAAAGGAGTTTAATTTGTCCAGGCATTAGTCATCAGTGGAAAGAGTAAAAAGAAAACTTTAGAAAAAAATTCCATTGTTTATATATTTATATAAATCAATGGATCTGTAAATTTAGACTTACTGACTGATAACCAGTGTTGAGGAAAAGTAATGTTACAATATTGCTTTCCTCCCTAAAAAAGTAACTAATTGCGTTAATTGGTGATTTTTTCAATTTTTTAATGGAAAGTAATGTGTTACTTTTGTGTTAATTTTTCTCACCTGGATTGGGCTTGCTTGCTTGTTTTTTTTTTAATAACAAAAAAAGGCAAATGTAAAGGCCCTTTCACACCAAAGTAAAATGAATAAGCCTCAGGCTGAAGGAAATGCAAATTCACGCCTGTACATTAGAGGTGCAGCTCAAACCAACCTTTTCTGGGTTGCAAAAGAATAGGACACAAGATCAACACTCTCAGCAATAAAAACAAAGAAAACTGAAACACAAATGTCATGTTTAACTAATCTTTTCTTATTAGTATGGTTGAATTGGATCATCAAAGGTATTGGTTAATAAAGTGAGATTAAATACATAAAGTATATTTGTGTTATTTAAAGGCACAATATGTACATTTCCGCCGCTAGCAGTCGCTTATTCAAAACAAAGGTGTAGGTCAAAATGACACCTTGATTTCGACGGGAATTTTGATGCGGGATGTGTTGTCTTCACGTCTACAGCCAGTGGAAAAGAATCAGGACAGGGCTCAGACAGAAATCATGTTCATGGATGAGATTATTAACTTTACTGTAGTATGAAGCAGATCAGAGCTGAGTGCTGTGCGAGCTGAACGGGGCCGCTGTTAATGAGAGATGAGCTCGACACATGGCTCTTATTATGCCGCAGTCACTGCTTCCAATTCTTCCAGCATATGTGGGGTAAAGTCATATTAGATACATTTGTGTGTTGAAAGTTGTTATAGTGCTACTCTGTGTTGGCTGCTATGAGAGTAACTGCACTAAGCTAGATCCATATTAGGCATAATAAAACTAAATAATATATTAGAGCGTCTTTGGTGTTTCCATGGTTTCTACAAAATAAACCAAGGGAAACATGGGTATGATGTCTTTAGCGACACATGGACATGGTTAAAATTGCTTATTTCTCTGGATGTAAACATTCGTGGAAACATTTGGGATAGTCTAAGTAAACTTTTTTCTTGTGGTTTTTGGATAATTTAATCCAAAAATCTTACATATTGTGCCTTTAACATTTAATTATAGCAGGTTTGTTTTTGGTTTTACTCTGATAGTTTGCATTTCACTGTTTTTATTCATATTTAGGAATACTGAATCTGTTTTTGTGCCAGTGAGATGAGTAAATGTATGCTCACATTTAGTCTAGAACATGGGGTAGCCAACCCTGGGCTATCCTGCAGACTTTAGTTCAAACCCTGCTCCGACACTGTTAGGCTACGTCCAAAATGGCACTCTCTTGAGCAGGTACTTATTTTGAATAAGTAATTACTTCACGGCCGCTAAAAAGTATGTTCTATATAGTTTGAATGTGTATGTATTCATACTACACTGCGTTCCAAATTATTATGCAGGTGACATATCAGTAAGATTTCAGTGGAATAAACATTTAGATTTTAGTTTTTCTAAGAAAATGTTTGTTTCTTTATTTATCCATGTATTTTTAGATAACTGGTATCAATCTCAGACAAAATAATTTGCCAGATCTATGGAAACCCTACTTAGAGGTTGTTCCACATTATTAAGCAAGTCACAGTTCTCATGCAATATGGGAGGAAGAAAGATCTTTCTGAAGATGAAAAGCATGAAATGGTGCAATGTTGTGCAAAAGGCATGAAAACAACTAATATTTTGTGAAACTGAATGGAGATTATCAAATTATCATAAGATTTGTGAGTGATTTAGAGCACAGCAGAACTCGGTCAGATAAAGGCTTATTGAGGAAAGTTCCTGTCAAAAAAATGAATTGTATTAAAAGGGCAGCTATAAAAAAAGCCAGTGTTGAGCAGCAAACAGGTATTTGAAGCTGCTGGTGTCTCTGGAGTCTCAAGAAGCTCTCCATGCAGGCTGGCAGTTGTGCGTAAAGATGCATTTTAGACACCACTAACCAAACCTCACAAAGAGAAACATTAACAGTGAGTTTGCTGCTCAACACTGGCTTTTTTATAGCTGCCCTTTTAATACAATTCATTTTTTTGACAGGAACTTTCATTAATAAGCCTTTATCTGACCGAGTTCTGCTGTGCTCTAAATCACTCACAAATCTTATGATAATTCAATAATCTCCATTCAGTTTCACAAAATACTAGTTGTTTTCATGCCTTTTGCACAACATTGAACCATTTCATGCTTTTCATCTTCAGAAAGATCTTTCTTCCTCCCCATATTGCATGAGAACTGTGACTTGCTTAAAGGTGCCCAAGAATGCTTTTTCACAAGATGTAATATAAGTCTAAGGTGTCTCCTGAATGTGTCTGTGAAGTTTCCCTTTAAATGGCGTGCTCCCTGCCACACAAGCTCTCGACTATATTACAGTGCATTTACAAAGTTCACACAGCTAATATAACCCTCAAATGGATCTTTACAAGATGTCCGTCATGCATGCTGTATGCATGCTTCGAATTATGTGAGTATAGTATTTATTTTGATGTTTATGTTTGATTCTGAATGAGTTTGATAGTGCTCTGTGGCTAACGGCTCATGCTACACTGTTGGAGGGATTTATAAAGAATGAAGTTGTGTTTGTGAATTATACAGACTGCAAGTGTTTAAAAATGAAAATAGCAACAGCTCTTGTCTCCGTGAATACAGTAAGAAACGATGGTAACTTTAACCACATTTAACAGTACATTAGCAACATGCTAATGAAACATTTAGTAAGACAATTTACAAATATCACTAAAAATATCATGTTATCATGGATCATGTCAGTTATTGTCGCTCCATCTGCCATTTTTCGCTGTTGTTCTTGCTGGCTTACCTTGTCTGTGCACAGATCCAGACGTGAAAACTGCCTTTCCTTGTCTAATGCGTCGAATGGGCTGGCATATATGCAAATATTGGGGGCGTACATATTAATGATCCCGACTGTTACGTAACAGTCGGTGTTATGTTGAGTTCCGCATTTTTTTTAGCAGTTACGTTGCTTCACATTCACAAATCCTCTCATGGGATAGTAAAGTGTCCATCGTATATACACTTCAGAATCTCGCCAGAAGAAGTAGGTCTTTTTGCCTACTCTGTTATGAATACTGTGAATTCAGACACACTTCTTTTGTCACATACTGTTTTTCGCCTACTATAGAGTATAGTAGAGAAATATGCAATTTCAGATGCAGCCATATACCATGAACACCTTGACTAGCTGGTTCAGATGTGTTTGATTAGGGTTACAGCTAAATTCTCCAGCATGATACACTGTAAAAAAATCCCAGTAAAATGTACGGTAAAAAACTGGCAGCTGTGGTTGCCAGAACTTTATCGTAAAAAATACAGTAGCAATGTAAAAAAAATTCTGTTAAATTTATGGTAAAATAACGTATTTCATTAACTGATATAATGTTAATTTACCAACCTAATGAAGTACTAATATCTGTTTTGTATCTTTATAATACACTGACAGTCACCAAACACAGTGGTGATGAGAGTCACATGATGCAGCACATCATCACAAGCAGCTTTTCCACAAGCTGAGGAGGACAATACTAATATATAGAAGGTGCACACAGTGTCATTCACACACACACTAAACACCATCATGGTAACATGCATGAAATTTTAAAAATGCAATAAACATTAATTCAACAACATTAGATGTAACATAAAACCCTAATGTACATAACTGATTAGAAAAAAAATGAGAAAAACTATGATGAAACAGTTATTTCAACGAAAATATATCAAATGTGAAGTGTCACGCAGGGAATTGTGGGAATGTCAATTTATGGTTTTTCACTGTAAATTTTACAATTAATTTTTCACTTCCAAAAACTGTGAATTTAACGGTATTTTACCGTAAAATTACATTGAATGTACTGTTAGATCTATTACAGTTATTCACCGTATATACACCGCAGCATTTTTACAGTCTTTTACTGTTAAAATCACGGTCATTTTTTACAGTGTAGCAGGATTGGAGACCCCAGTTCTAGAACTACTACATTTGCCTCTGCACCTACTTCCAATTTCCCTCAACTTGGGGACAGGAGCGGTGTCAGTCAATAAATGGGAGAACAGAAAAGTAATATTTTGTTGTAAATTTAAAAGTAATGTGTTACTTTACTTAGGTAACACTTTAGAAATGATCATTAATGAATAACTACACAGGAACAAATGAGTAACGCAATAATAACACTCTAGTAACTACTATTGACTAATAAGAAACTCTGATTAATGAATTAGTAAGTAATAGTGCTTAGTCAAATAGCTAATCAATAACTACTTTTTTTCATACCTCACATAGGACTACTAACTACTATGTACAGGTTCATATTATTAACATGAATGATGTATAATTAATTCTAAAGTGAAGATCATGGTAACCCGCTAAGTATTACCAAGTCCTTTAGAAGGAATTACTAATTATTTGGTCAAAGCTGTTGTGCTTTATAAATAAATTGCCTTGCCTTACTTTAAAAATGGCAAAATTACTGTACTTACCCATGCAGAGCAGAAGTGTTAAGCCTCAGTGCAGCATCTCTGTCAGTGAGTGTTTGCCAACATGTGTCTTCTGGTGTATCAATGCAACAGGCTTGATCTAATGATGGAGCAGCAGACACACATACACACAGATGGGCTCTGTCACGTAACCTGGAGAGCAGAGCACCACCCCTCCACAGCCAGGAACAATATGAGCGGACTAAAGCACCACTCTGCATGTGTTCAGACACTGTGCAAAATGAATGAGGCCACAAATAAAAAACTAAAACATGCAGTCTGAGAAAAAGGAGAACAATTGTGTTCCAATTCTCTCATAATGGTTATTCAAAAAAGGTGTCCACAAGTCTAATAGCTTTTGTTGTACACATTGGCATAAATCATTTCACACCTGTATGTGTTTTTGGTTGCATTATTAATTATATTATACCATAGGCTATATTTATAGTATTAAAATATCAATAACTTAAAATACCATCTACTTCAAAATAGTGATTTGTTACATACACTTGTTTTATACAGTGTATTGTTGGCTATTGCTACAAATATACCCATCTGACTTATGACTGGTTTTGTGGTCCAGGGTCACATATGCTTTAAAATTAGCTTATTCAAACATACTTTTCCTTTCCATATTAGAGCTGGTTGAAAAAAAAAAAAAAAAAAAGAAAAAAACAACAACAGGGCATGAGGGCTTAAGTAGAATATGTTCCATCCATTAACAGATTATTGTGTTTCAGTGTATAGGTCATTGACGAATAAGGTTTTTAAAAGTGTGAAAAAACATAATGGAGATATAATTCATTTTGAAGTTTTATTAAATTTTAACAATGAGATTATGTGGTTTTTATAATCAATGAACTCTGCTTTTGTCATTTTTTACAAGATGGATAAAATTTGTCACCAAAAAAGTCATTCGGTTTAACCAAAAATTTCAGTTTTAGTTAGTTAGCTTGCTATCTAGCTAGCAAAAGAACAATCAAACATTTTATTTATATTTAGTATATTCCGTTTTTTAAATATTACAACATTTTGAGAGAGAGTTAGTTACCTTGCTTCATGACCATGTGGTCCTTTGCAGGTGTCTGAATGATGTCACATCCTGTCACATGATATGAGCACATGATTTGATTCAAAATGGTCCCTTTAGATTGGTTACTCTGAACGACATCAATGAAATTCATTTTTCCAGACATTCTTTCTCATAAACAGCAATGACTTTTACACATAATTTTAATACCATTTTGCACTATGTTAATATATGATGTTATAAAATTATGCCAGAATATATACATTTATTACAATTATTACATTTGAAGATATTTTAATCACTAATGAAATGGCTGTATCGACCTTTGGACGGTTAAACCGAATGACCTTTTGACACTTCATAATCTTTAAAATACCTTTATATGTCGTAAAATATAATTAAAACCTTTTGGATTCGATAAAAGAGATACTTTGGATGTCATATCTTTGTTTTTTTTATTATTATTAAGGCCTTTGGACAAAAAAATGACCCATCACGTCATTGACCCATATGCAATTTTTGACATTTACTTTATGTTATGCTGCAGTAAAGTTATCTGTGAATCTGATCTTAAGTTTTAATGTAAACAGTCAGATAGCAGAAACAAAAATATTACAATATGCCGTTTTAGAAATTTAAATAGAAAGTTATCAACTACCGTGGGTTTTCGGTCAGTTTGTAGCAAGTCTTTGCAAATGTAAATCGACTTCATTTCTTTTATCAATTCAGCACAATCAGATGTAAATTTAAGAACAAATAGCCTGATTTCTAATCTATGCAAGAGGGTGATTTTAATTAACTGAACAAAGCCCAATTCTGTTGGCTAATGTGATATTTGCAGTGTGGAACATCAAACACACAAAGTCTGCTCCAAATCATTTCATGTTGCTACAGTAATTATCAGCGAGAAGCTACCTCTTCATGTGCTGAACAGAATCAACAGAGAAAATATCTCTAAAACAAGCTGTTTTATTCCTTATTTACATTTTCAATCGGAAGGACTTGCCATGGATGATCTTTAATCCACATCTGTCCATCAAATCAGCTAATAAAGACAGCAAATTCACATAATCGAGTGTTATGTATATTTATTTATATTTAGTCATTATTCACAGTGTAAACGCTGTGGGCTGCGTCTGGATTCCTGACATACTCAGCTCAATATAAACAAAGGTCTGGATTCACAGACAGGGTTGAGTTCAATTAGGACATTTAAGTAGCTTGTACAAATGTGCTTCAGAAAAAAACAAAAAAAACAAAACATTACTGGTGTGCATTTTGAGGTAAAACAATGACACTGACATATTTTAAGATAAGTCGATGCAAGTACACAACATACATTTTAGTCTAGGCTTAAGCCTTGTCTGTAAAACCAGGGGAAAGTGTTTGTGTGAGCAGTTCTCTCACAAGCAAATCTCATTTATTCGCCCAAGCTTCATGAGTATTATTAAACAAGTAAGCTATTGATTCTTTCTCAAAGTTCTGTGACCTGAATCGACTCAATGTAAAATGTTGATATTAAAGTCAGCATATTAAAATAAGCCTAAGTCAGCAGACTAATCAAGGACATTGCTATTTAATTGAGACGATTATATAAAATGTTAAAGCAGTATTCATTTATTTATATGGTAACACAATAAGGTCTCATATGTTAACATATATAACATTAATAAAATAAATTTGTTCTTGTTCACAGTGCATTAATTGTTGTTAACAAATACACCTTGGTTTTAAAAATCTATTAGTAAATGTTGAAATTAATATTAACTAAGATTTATGAAAGCAGTGTTGTTTGTTAATGTTAGTTAACTAATGTTAGCAAATTAAACCTTACTATTAACATTAATGTTTACACATTTGAATTGTAGCCTGAGCTTGTTGGATCTGCATATTATGTCCATATCTACATGAAAAGTATCCCAATCCAAGTGAGACCTGACAGAACAAGAAGAACGTTCTGTGGAAAATATAAATTAGCACTGGCATGAAGATCTGGTAAGCAGAAAGCTTGTTCTAACATGAGATGATTTTCCGTGCTGATACCTAAAAAAAAAAAAAAAAAACACCATACAGTATCTCAGTTTGCAACATAGTGTGAGGAGCAGTCTGCTTTGATACAACATTTACAGACTAACATGGACTCAAGCGGTGTTGGGCAGTAATCCGTTTAATAATGGAAAAGTAACATAAAAAGTGTAACAAATTACTGTTGCCAGGAAGTAATAATATTACTTTTACTTGTTTGTAAGCCCATATTCATGTTAACAATGCACATTATAACTACTGCACTGATTCACTACATACTATGTCAAATGACAGCAGCAAACACAATTCATCACACATGGCAACATAATGTGAAAAAGCTTTTCAGATTGATAGGGCTGAAAAGGTGCCATCTTACCATTCTTAATCCATTCATTCCATGCATGTATCTTGCCACTATCATGATTCACAGTAGACACTGTGGACATAAACTCTTTTAATAAAGTACAGCAATGGATAGAAAAATTCTTTAAACAAAATAGAAGAATGCATACAATTATTCTCACCATGCGAGTGATCCAGAAGCAGTTTCCTCAGCTCTCGCAGTGTCTGTGTGAGGTTTTTCAGTCT
This sequence comes from Chanodichthys erythropterus, assembly GCF_024489055.1. Classification (NCBI taxonomy): domain Eukaryota; kingdom Metazoa; phylum Chordata; class Actinopteri; order Cypriniformes; family Xenocyprididae; genus Chanodichthys; species Chanodichthys erythropterus. The sequence continues at coordinate 48,027,108 of NC_090233.1, forward strand.
GTGATGTAGATACGCATTCTCCTCCCTCAGAGTGTGAATTGTATCCTGAAGCTCATATGAAAAGTTCATTTGTGGTACAAAAGACATGGTCAACAAAATAAGTCCCAGATGCACTAAAAACATCATTCTCTAAATGTAGAAATTGTTGCACACTTCTTTCAGTGAACTGATTCTTGTGTGGCCTGCACATGCATGGCAAAAAGCACTTAGAGCTGATGGGTACATTTACAAATCAATCCAATTCTCATGCACCATTTCTTTTGGTCTCAATACAGGCTGTAAGTACACACTGTTCTATATACAAAGCTCTTTTAGGTTAACTAGTAGTGTGAAAGAAAACTGCAGTGAAAGCCTCACAATGTAATGTGACTTATTTAGTGTCGGGCATGAATCTCAACAGATTGCTTTATGTAGCCTACTTTAGTGTTTTTTTTTGTTTGTTTGTTTGTTTTTTGAATAATATAGTTTAAATAGGGAGAGTGGCCCTAATTTTTACTCCAGGGAATATTTCATTTTTTCAATATTTCAGTTTTTGTATGGCAATATACCTCGCAACCACAAAAAAAGCTGTTATTGCTCAGGAAAAAAAAAAAAAAAAAAAAAAAAAATCACACACATGCTTTTGGGGACATGTTGTCATATTTTGACCCTGTCATTCATCTGTTTTAGGCTATTTAATGACTTTTCAGCAAAATATAAATATAAAAATAAATTATGAATCACATAATGATTCACGAGGAAGCAAATCATAAAATGTATCTGTTTGGGCCAAAAGATGGATATAATTAATTAAATTAAGCGTCAGCGTTAGTTCAGGCAGGCCTCGCAGTCAAGCTCCACTATCAGCTGATTCTCAAATTCCAACCCCAACCATATCAGCTGATCCAATTTCTATGGACTCCATTGGCAACTCTAAAATAAGGTGCATTACTTAAACGCAGCTTCTGTCTCTCTGCCTGCTTGGCTGCTTCCACTGCACACTGCTTGCAACCCACCTCCTCCTCTGCTCCTCCTTAAAGGTGCCCTAGAACTTTTTTTAAAAGATGTAATATAAGTCTAAGGTGTCCCCTGAATGTGTCTGTGAAGTTTCAGCTCAAAATACCCTGTAGATTTTTTTTTAATTCATTTTTTTAACTGCCTATTTTTGGGCATCATTATAAATGAGCCGATTCAGGGTACGCTGCCCCTTTAAATCTGGTGCTCCACGCCCCAATAGCTCGCGCTTGCCTTAATGAGATTTATATAAGAAGGAGGAAACAATGGAGTTTGAGACTCACTGTATGTCATTTCCATGTACTGAACTCTTGTTATTTAACTATGCCGAGGTAAATTCAATTTTTGAGTCAAGGGCACCTTTAAACTTGTGTATAACTGAATCAGTGTCATTCTGTTGTCAGCGATGCATGCTCTGTTCTCAATAGGGGGGTTTTCTGCTGCTCTCCCAGTTAAAAAATGGGAGGTTGTCCCCAGAAGCTGCTGCTGTTCCCGGTCTTGGCTTTCATGGAGCTCATGAAAGGACGGGGAATTTAGAACAGAGCTATACCGCCAAATTGTAACTTTAGCAAAATATTTTAATTTTGTCTGTTGTGATTTTTGACTTAAGTGGTCCTGACTGAATTACAACAAGTAGAACACTTGGCAAGCCCTAAGTCTAATTGCACTTATGATTTAAACCTTTATCATTTTTGAGATATAGCTCTTCTGTGACAACTTTTCTACATGTTAAGTATGTAAGCTTAGTATAGTAAGTATGCAGGCATCATAATATAAATTAGTTGTTGTATATATTTCCCATCACAGTACCAATATAAATATATATTTTTTGTTTCTAAATCTGTCTTCAATATTTACATAATATGCCGTCTATGTGTGGGCAGTCTTTCGATTTTAACATTTTGTTTTATTTGTTTCTAGGCAACATCGTAACAACACTATACTAACAAGGAAGTAGAGTAGGAAGTGTTTAATAATCATTTCCGGGCAAGGTTCATGGTCAAATAGAATCCAACATGGCTGCTCACATGTCCAGATTGCGGGGCTGGAGCCGAGCTCAAAGGTTTTATCTAATGTCTTAATTACTGTGTCATATGTATAGAGACGTAGCCACATGTTTATTCTGACTTCATTCTGAAATAATATTATATTAGGTATTTTCTCTCCTTATAAAATCGTTTGTATAGCGGTGATGTACATGTGATAAACTTCAAAATCTCGCGTGCTTTCTCTCGCGCTTCGGTAATTAACTTGTTTTGACAGCAAATGTCACAATTACCTGTGTGGTGAAGTTGTTGTTGTTATTGCTCGTGATTTACCTGTTGTCATATGTGTTCATGTTGAGATGCCTGTAAAAACAAAGTAGTTAGTACAGTCAGTATATATTATTATTGCTTATTGTCTGTGTGTTGCAGGTATGGCATCGCAGTATGTAGACAGTACAGCAGTGGCAGCGCGTATCCCAATGTATCCCTGTCCACACCGCTGCCCGGGATTCCCAAACCTGTCTTTGCTTCTGTGGACGGCCATGAGAAATACGAGACTAAAATTACCACCTTAGAAAACGGACTCAAAGTTGCGTCTCAGAACAAATTTGGTCAATTCTGTACAGTTGGAAGTAAGTAAAATGTTTAGCAGATAATGTTTGATTTTAATGAGCTGAACCAGATACTGAGTTTTTTATTTCACCTGCTTGATTTTAGTTTTAGTAAACTCAGGCTCGCGTCATGAAGCAAAATACCCCAGTGGAATTGCACACTTTTTGGAAAAGCTGTCCTTTTCTGTAAGTCTGTCCGTGTTTAAGAGTCAGATTACTAAATTGCTTTGATTTTTAGTGCATAAACCAACTCATTCTTCTTTACTGTAAGTCTACAGCCCAGTTTGGAAGTAAAGATGAAATTCTCCTTACACTTGAGAAACATGGAGGCATATGTGACTGCCAAACATCCAGGTCTTGCATTTTTAATCTCTTTTTCAGTCCAAAGTGATCTTTTTTTTTCAGTGCCGTTTGGATTCTTTTCTGTTTACCTCGTGTTTTATTTCTTTCTGTCATTTACAGGGACACAACAATGTATGCGGTTTCAGCTGAAGTGAAGGGTCTGGAAACTGTAGTGAACCTCCTGTCAGATGCAGTTCTTCAGCCCCGTTTATTAGGTGAGCATCTGAAACACAACAGACTCTTTGAATCTTTACAGTCACTCAGTCTTTCAAAGGGTTAAAGATACTTTACCTGTCAAAAAAAAAATGTTGAAAGAAGTCTGTTACGCTCATCATGGCTGCATGCAATGGATCAAAAATACAGTAAAAAAACTTTGTAAAATATTACACATTAAAACTGTTTTCTGTTTGAGAATATTTTTTAAAAATGTTATTCCTGTGATGCAAAGCTGAATTTTCAGCATCATTACTCCAGCCTTCAGTGTCACATGATCCTTCAGAAATCATTCTAATATGCTGATTTGGTGCTCAAGAAACTTCTTCTAAATGTTGAAAACAGTTGTACTGCTTAATAATTTTGTGGAAAACTTGATATTTCTATAATTCAAAAGTTTTGTGGTCTTTAAAAAAAGAGAAATGAATACATTTATTCAGCAAGGATGCATTAAAATGATCAAAAGTGACATTAAAGATATTTCTAATTTTACAAAAAAATCTATTTCAAATAAATACTATTCTTTTGAGTTTTCTATTCATCAAAGAATCCTAAAAAAAAAAGTATCCTCGTTTCCACAAAAGTATGAAGCAACTGTTTTCAACTTTGATAACCATTATTTAAAATTGAGCACCAATACTAATTGATAACTGCACCAAATCAGCATATTGGAATGCTTTCTAAAGGATCATGTGACACTGAAGACTGAGTAATTCAGCTTTGCAATCACAGGAATAAATTACTTAAAATATATTAAAACAGAAAACGGTTCTTTTAAATTGTAATATTTCACAATATTATTGTTTTTACTGTATTTTTGTTATCAAATAAATGCTTTGGTGAGCAGACTTCTTTCAAAGAAACTAAAAATGAATTATTCCATTCTTTTGACTAAATAGCTTATGTTATTTTCTTCAGATGAGGAGATTGAGATGACCAAAATGGCTGTTCGGTTTGAGTTGGAGGATCTGAACATGAGACCTGACCCGGAGCCTTTACTAACAGAAATGATTCATGCTGTGAGTATGACCACTTTTACAAATATCAATACTTTGCTGTAAATCATTGAAATGAGTTTGCAAGTCTTATTTTAATGTCTCTTCAATGTTTAGGCAGCATACAGGGGCAACACTGTGGGCCTGCCTCGCTTCTGCCCTGCCAACAACGTTGAGAAGATCGACAGGAGGCTGCTTCATAAGTACCTACAGAGCTATTACTGCCCGGAGCGCATGGTGCTGGCCGGAGTTGGGATTGAACATGAACAGCTTGTTCAGTGTGCCAGGAAGTATCTCCTAAATGTTAAACCTGTATGGGGCGTGAGCACACCTGCCAACGTCGACCTGTCTGTAGCACAATACACAGGTGGCATTGTTAAGGTGAGGACCTTTTTAAAGGCTGTGACACACCAAGCCAATGTCTAACGGTGACGAAAGCCGATTGTCTTGTTGCCTGCCTCTGTGCCAGAAAGCTGCGCTTAAACACACCAAAAGGACTACAGGCAGCTGTCAACTAGCATGTGTGTTCTGTGCCTTAGTGTAAGGAAATAACTGTCTGTATCAGAAGGTATCAACAGTCTGTATTCCTCATTCAAAAAGAGAAACCATAACTAGGACTGCAGATAAACAAACCGTAAACAAAGCAGCGCTTGCTTACCACGTTTTCTTCATTCCAGACGGCTCATGTTATGAAAATTAGGGCTGCCAAGTGATTTAAATATTTAATCTAATTAATTAAACAATGTGGTGATTAATTAATCTAATTAATCACACATCAAATTTGGCTGAGAAATTACCCCCAAAAGATAATTTAAAGTCATTATTGTGTTAAATGACAAAAGCATCAAATAGACCTTACAAAAAGTAGCTTTTGAAAGAAATATTATATTTAGAATTTATTATATGAACTTTTAAGCTACAGTAGCAATGAGGGTGAGTAAATGATGACAGAATTTTAATTTTTGTGTGAACTATACCTTTAATGGATATGAATTAAAAAAAAAAAAAGAAATAATACTCTAAATAACAAACTAAAACTGCCAGTAGGTGGCGGTAAATGTCTAAATGAGTAAGTGATTGAATCTTTCATTAATTCTATTCATTCAGAATGCAAATTCATTCAGCAACACCAGTGTTGCTCTCACATTTATGCGAATAACTTTTGAAACATAAGGGCTAGAAACAAAATTTAATAATTTTTCCTCTGATTCCTTGGTGAATAGATTCCTGAAGAATGGACCATTGAATTATTGGTTAATCCAATTCGTTCAAAGTGCAAATTCATTCAGAAACGCCAGTGTTGCTTGGAGACGCACAATCGTTCTGGTATGGCTTCATAGGCAGTGTTGGGGAAAGTTACTTTTAAAAGTAATGCATTGGAATATTACGTTACTCCCTAAAACATGAACTAATTGTGTTACTTAGTTACTTTTTATGGAAAATAATGTTATGTTACTTTTGCACTTCTGGGCTGGGATGTTTGTTTTTATAACAACAAACAAGTTCTATTTTTAGCAAATGTAAAGGCCCTTTCATATCAAAAATGAAATGAATAAGCCTCAGGCTCAAGGAAATGCAAATTCACACTTGTACAAAAGAGTTCAAATAAACAAGCCTTTCAGTTGTGCTGCCATTCTGGAATACAGAAGAATAGGATGCAGGAGAAGAACGAGTAAATAAGTAACTTGAGTTACTTGTTTGAAAAATAGCTCCGATATTTTGTTGTAAATGTAAAACAAATGCGTTACTTTACTAGTTACTTGAAAAAAAGTAATGTGATTACGTAACTTGCTTTACTTGTAATGCATCACCCCCAACACTGTTTATAGGTAACAAAAGCAGACAATATGTGTCTAAAATATAACACAATATGAACTTTTTTTTTTTTTTTTTGTACAAAATCAGTATCACATTCGCACTCGTGCTATTTGGAACAAAAACAGCACTGTTTTGATATTGCTTAAAGGGTTAGTTCACCCATAAATGAAAATAATGTCATTAATTACTCGCCCTCATGTCGTTCCATCCCCGTAAGACTTTCGTTAATCTTCGGAACACAAAAAATTAAGATATTTTAGTTGAAATCCGATGGCTCAGTGTGGCCTGCATAGCCAGCAATGACATTTCCTCTCTCAAGATCCATAAAGGTACTAAAAACATATTTAAATCCGTTCATGTGAGTACAGTGGTTCAATATTAAAGGGGCTCTATGTAAGATTTTTACTTTAATAAAGCATAAAATTACCCCGATATGTTTGCAGATATTTAGGAAACATGTTGAGTTCACCTACTTGTTTCTCAGAAAGACAATGCTACAGCCAGATATTCTACTTTGAAATGTGCGTTCCGTGTCGGAATGTCGGTCTTTGTTTTGGTCTGTGCGAAACCGTGTGCTGCCAGTTTATCCAATAGTATTTCGTCATCACAGGTTGCCAGTTGGCGGAAAACACCGCGTATTGCAACCATGGAAACCAGCAAACAAACTGGGTCAGAGAATCGCAGATTCTACCTGACCTAAAAGCCTCTGAATCCATCTAAATATCTCCATGAACAACAGCATATTGAAACAGATAAATTAACTCATCAGCTTACAGTGTGTAAGTTTTCATTGTCAATTGCGCTCCCTATTGTTGCTGGCAACCCACGTCTTTGAACGAGGGGGCGGGGCAAACAATATTTTGAATTTGGACTGTAGTACCTATTTTGAACACTGGGTGTCATTATTACATAGCCCCTTTAATATTATAAAGCGACAAGAATATTTTTGGTGCGCCAAAAAAACAAAATAACGACTTATATAGTGATGGCCGATTTCAAAACACTGCTTCATGAAGCTTCGGAGCGTTATGAATCTTTTATGAATCAGCGGTTCAGAGCACCAAGGTCACATGATTTCAGCAGTTTGGCGGTTTTACACACGATCCGAATCATGATTCGACACAAAAGGTTCATAACGTCCGAAGCTTAAAGGAACACTCCACTTTTTTTGAAAATAGGCTCATTTTCCAACTCCCCTAGAGTTAAACAGTTGAGTTTTACCGTTTTCGAATCCATTCAGCCGATCTCCAGTCCTGGCGGTACCACTTTTAGCATAGCTTAGCATAGTTCATTGAATCTGATTAGACCGTTAGCATTGCGCTTAAAAATGACCAAAGAGTTTTGATTTTTTCCTATTTAAAACTTGACTCTTCTGTAGTTAAATCGTGTACTAAGACCGACAGAAAATAAAAAGTTGCGATTTTCTAGGCTGATATGGCTAGGAACTATACTCTCATTCCGGCGTAATAATCAAGGAAATTTGCTGCCGTATCATGGCTACAGCTGGCGCAATGATATTACACAGCGTCTCTCACAAACGTCTCCATGGTTACAAGGCACGTTCCCTGTGCAAGCAGGGGCTCACGGGCGCTGCGTAATATCATTGCACTGCTGTAGCCATGGAACGGCAGCAAAGTTCCTTGATTATTACGCCTGAATGAGAGTATAGTTCCTAGCCATATCAGCCTAGAAAATCACAACTTTTTATTTTCTGTCGGTCTTAGTACACGATTTAACTACAGAAGAGTCAAGTTTTAAATAGGAAAAATATCAAAACTCTTTGGTCATTTTTAAGCGCGATGCTAACGGTCTAATCAGATTCAATGAACTATGCTAAGCTATGCTAAAAGTGGTACCGCCAGAACCGGAGATCGGCTGAATGGATTCGAAAACGGTAAAACTCAACTATTTAACTCTAGGGGAGTTGGAAAATGAGCGTTCCTTTAATGAAGCGGCAGTGGCCATCATTATATAAGTCGTTATTTTGTTTTTTGAGCACACCAAAAATATTATTGTCGCTTTATAATATTAATATTGAACCACTGTACTCACATAAACTGATTTAAATATGTTTTTAGTACATTAATGGATCTTGAGAGAGGAAATGTCATTGCTCCCTATGGAGGCCTCACTGAGCCATCGGATTTCAACTAAAATATCTTAATTTGTGTTCCGAAGATGAACGAAGGTCTTACGGGTGTGGAATGGCATGAGGATGAGTAATTAATGACAGAATTTTCATTTTTGGGTGAACTAACCCTTTAACTATATCATATGATATAAATATGAGACAAAACATTTGGGGAATTTTTGCCCCAATATCTTGAATTTTACGGGCCTCAGGTGCATTAATAATTTTAACGTGTTAATTTTTTTCCATAATTTAAATAAAATTAACGCGACAGCCCTAATGAAAATACTTGATATTGTAAGACTCTTGACTTCTTTTGCTCTCTTTCAGCACTTTCACTTTTATCCTGTACTGGGATATCTTTCGTTAACCCGAATAGCAAATCAGCGCGATCTCACTCACCGATGACCCATGCTAGATGGGGTGGACTGCTGCTGACATGTAGAGCACACTAACCCATCAGACGCTCGCCGATTGCCGACTGTCGGCATGGAGTGTCACAGCCCAAACACCAGCAAGAATTTTTAAGATTCCTGTAATACTTAAGCTAAGCTTTTTGTCTCATGTCAGATGGAGAAGGACATGTCTGATGTGAGTTTGGGTCCAACGCCCATTCCTGAACTAACACACATCATGATTGGGCTGGAAAGCTGTTCCTTTTTGGTTTGTTACACATTAAATCAAATCAGTTTAATTTCACACTTGCTGAAACTGGTTGTGTGTTAATATAAGCCTTTTTTTTGTGTGACTGATAGGAGGATGACTTCATCCCCTTTGCAGTCCTCAATATGATGATGGGAGGCGGAGGGTCCTTCTCTGCTGGAGGGCCAGGAAAAGGCATGTTCACCCGTCTCTACCTTAATGTGCTCAACAGGTGTGGCATCATCTCTTTATGCTCTTAAACTCTGCAGTTATTGATGTGGTGGACTGTTTTTAGCAATTTGTTGTCGTTTGGACAGGCATCACTGGATGTACAATGCTACTTCGTACCACCACAGCTATGAAGATAGTGGTCTGCTGTGCATCCATGCAAGTGCAGATCCTAGACAGGTAATGTAGTAAAAATTATGTGATTATATTCTGTATAACTACAATACATCACATTAATTTAATTATTATTACTATTTTTTTTAGGTGCGAGAAATGGTGGAGATCATTACAAGGGAGTTTATTCAGATGACTGGGACAGCAGGAGAAGTAAGACCTTTCTAATGTCCTTCCTTTTTAATTTGTTACTCATTCTGAATTTGTTGCATTCATAACTTAAAATTTCTCACTTGTGCAGATGGAGCTTGAGAGAGCCAAGACACAACTGAAATCCATGCTCATGATGAACCTGGAGTCTCGACCCGTCATCTTTGAAGATGTAGGTCGACAAGTACTTGCGACAGGCAAGAGGAAGCTGCCTCATGAGCTGTGTGACCTCATCAGTAAGTCTGATGTTACTGCATTTAACGTCTATATGAATGCTTAATTCAGCTTGTAAATTTATGTTTGTATGTTTACTTGATACTTAAAATGGCATTCAAAAGTTTGGGGTCAGTGATTAAAAAAATAAAAATAAAATAAAAATAAAAAAAAAAAATAATTATTATTATTATTATTATTTATTTATATATATATATATAAGAAATGAATACTTTTATTCAGCAAGGATGCAGTAAATTGATCAAAAGTAACAGCAAAGGCATTTATAATGTTACAAAAGATTTCCACTTTAAATGAATGGAAAGTTCAGATTAACAGCATTAAAAGAATCCAAACAAATATATCATGACTTCGCACTTAGCTGTTTTCAACACTGATAATAATAATCAGAAATGTTTCCTGAGCTCCAAATCTTCACATTAGAATGATTTCTTAAGGATCATGTGACACTGAAGAGTGAAGACTGGAGTAATGAAAATTTAGTTTTGCCATCACAGGAAAAAATTACATATTTTAAAATATATTCAAAAAGAAAACGGTTTATTGCTTATAATATTTAACAATAATACAGTGTTTTATTATTAACCCTTGTGCGGTCTTCGGGGTCTTTTTGACCTGCAAATGATGTTTGCGCAAATTAAAAAAAATGTTGTCTTTGTCCAAATGGCATGAGACTTTGTACGGTGGTTAACACTTAAGATCTACAAATAATTAAAAAAAATTGGAGTGATATCTTGTTTTTATGTTAGTGTAAAAAATATTGTTACTTTCGGGGTCTTCGGGGTCTCTGGAACAACAGAATGTAATTTTGTAACAATATAATTATTTTTTTATAATATATATTTGTATTTTACTTTATTAATGTTCTCAGCATTTGTGCAGTTTTTGGAGGATTCCTGATATCTTTTAAATTTATATAAATAAATTAAAAAATATTTTTTGAAATAGGTTTTTATGCATGAACAGCTTTTTATGTAAAATCCACTTTATAAAAGGCCCAGATTTCTAACTTTGATTCATGTCGATAACATGGATAATTTGACATGGTTTAGTGTAAGATTTTTGCCCATCTTTTGAAAAATGCAGTTTTAAAAGTAAAAAAACTAACAACGGCTGCAGAGCTCCACTATTTGCTATGTGCTATTTAAATGACTGAAAGATGTCTCTTCACAAGTGTTTTTTCAGTTGGATTCATATCTAAATATTCTGAAATCACAATTATAACAATAAAAATTACTTTGTCAAAGTTTAGCATTTTTTGTGCAGGGCAAAATCAGTTTTTCAATAATTTTATAATAAAAATAATAAAATAATTTTTATTTTTGTGTGTGCGCGCGCGTGTGTGTGAGCATGTCCATTTTGTATTGAGGATGTTTTTTGTATTTTTGGAAGTGTGCCACTTCATTTCTGTCTATGTGTGTTGTGCGTTGTTTCTGATTTTGAGAATGGATTTTGGCCAGTTTCTAAGTGGGGTCTCTGTGGGTTACATTATTGATATTATTGAAAAACTGATTTTGCCCTGCACAAAAAATGCTAAACTTTGGCAAAGTAATTTTTTTTATTATAATTGTGATTTCATAACATTTATATATGAATCTAACTGAAAAAAACTTGTAAAAAGACATTTTTCAGTCATTCAAATAGCACATTGCATATAGTGGAGCTTTATAGCCATCTACTGGTAAAAATGATAGTTTTTTTACTTTTATAACTGCATTTTCCAAAAGATCTTACACTAAACCATGTCAAATTATCCATGTTATCCACATGAATCAAAGTTAGAAATCTGAGCCTTTTATAAAGTGAATTTTACATAAAAAGCTGCTTTTGCATAACCTATTTAAAAAAATATTTTTTAATGTATTTATATAAATTAAAAAGATATAACAAATCCTCCAAAAACTGTGCACAAATGTTGAGTAAAAACATTAATAAAGAGTAAAATTACATTGGTTTTTAAAAAATATATTATTGTTACAAAATTGCATTTTGTTGCCGGGGTCTTCAGAGACCCCGAAGACCACGAGAGCAGTCCCCAAACAAAGACCGCACAAGGGTTAAATACAGCTTTGGTGAGCATAAGAAAAAAAAAATCTTACCAATCCCAAACTTTTGAACAGGATTGTGTGCATTCTTGACTTGATACATTACTTGGCTTGAAGCTGTAATATCAGTATTTTCTTGCCTTTTTATTCTATTCAAAAAGTGTACATTAATCAACATTCATGAATGTAAATGTACCCAAATTAGCATGAATTTCATTAGTTAGTCCCTTTGCCAGATATTATTAGGTATAAAAATTAGAGAAAACAAAAAATATCAAACTATTAACTTGTTTTTTCCATTGAGGAAAAAAAAAAAAATTAACAATTTCTTTGTTTTAGGTAATGTTACTGCCAGTGATATCAAGAGAGTTACAACGAAAATGCTGCGTAGTAAGCCTGCGGTTGCTGCGCTGGGAGATCTGACAGAGCTGCCCTCATATGAGGACATTCAGGCCGCTCTCTCTAGTAAAGATGGACGTCTGCCTCGCATATACCGCCTGTTCCGATAGGGGCCCAACGGCTGACGCTATCTAGAGACAAATAGGAGAACTGACCCAACAAATATTCTTCTTTACTGGAATTTAAGTGCAATGCTTAGAAGGACTGTCTTTGCATTTCATCTGTATAGTGTTTAAAAGGTAACTTAGAGATAGTCTAGCAGAAAATGGAAATTCTGTCATTTACTCACCCTCATGTCAACCCAAAACTGCAGCCTTTCTTCTGTGGAACATAAAAGATAAATGTCTTAGTTTGTTGTCCATACAATGTTTGGTTCCCAGCGTTCTTCAAAATATCTTCTGTTACGCAGAAGAAAGTGTTGAATGACATTAGTAGACTACAGCATTTTCAGTTTTTGGTGAATTTCTTTAAATTTTAAATGCTGATGTGATGGCCAAGTTCAGTTTTACATACCCACGTTGTTTAATACCCATGTGTTTAAAGTGAATTAATGTGCTCATTTTTCACATTTCCATCTTATTTAGCTTGACAAATGGAGTTTCCCATGTCATTCAAGTCTGCGTTGCTGTTCATAGGCTGTGCTCTTCTGTGTAAAACTGGGCAAACCAGAAAGTTATTCCTCACGCGACATCGCATTTTCACACTAAACTCTATAAAACACTTTGTTAGTGTTAGATATTAAATATCCAATCAGAATGCAGTGAAAACTGAACCATCAACTAACGATTTTAAGTATACATAATCCCTACTTCTGTTGCTAAATCACTGTTCACAATTCCTCCCCAGAATTATTGTCAGTATCCCTTAATGTTGGTTTACCCTAAAATAACATTTATTCCATTACACTTCCATTTACTGTTAGATTTCTCCATTAAGATGGGAATAGGTGAAAAAAGTTTGATCTTTTATATCCCCTCCCTCCTAATTTAAGCTTTCAATTTTTTTCTCTGTATTTATGTGCATTTTGAATGTTCAGTAACATGTTCTTTGGTTTATGTCTGAATAACAACCTTTTTACCAAATGTGTGCTTGAAACAAAACAATAACACCAAACACAAGTCAGTTTTTGTATTACTTTACATTGTAAACAAATATTTGTAACAGGCTATTATTTGGTTTTAAACAGCAGAATGTATTTGAAGTCACTGAGGCAATCATGAGCAAGATCGCAGGCACTTTCAGTACAACTAGAACTGAAATTTATGATGTGAATGCGTGACTTACTGTTACATCACAGTCACTGATATCCATGCGCAAGCAATACCAATACTATGTTCGTTCCCGCTCCCATACGCATATCACACTTGACATCAAGTAAGCTGAATTTTGTTAACAGTTAAGGCAGTAAACAAGTATAGTCTGTGCCTCTTCACTTAGATTTTGCACACATTTTTATCCAAAGGTCAGCTTCTCTACATGATACACCACATTCACCTATCATTGACAATCAATCAATAAATAAACAGCTGCTAACACCAATTCTCTCTCATTTTGCTGGTAATGATGCTACAGTACAGTTCCCTTTTAAAAAGTTGTACCACTGTTAGCACATTGTTAAGAAACTGTTTAAAGGTGAGACCCAAGTGCCAATAAAACCAGGAGGATCAGCTACCCAGTACTGGTATGACGTGTTTACAGTGTCAGTCAAAGATTAGAAGTTCAGCTAATGGTTTAAAAAGGCCATGAAACACTATCAGTTAAAACCAGACGTTCAGCTTGCAAGTTAAATACCAGAATATGAAATACAAAAAAACGAATTAGGAATAATGGATGTACAGTACAGTACAGTTAACTTAATTTACTCTGATCAGAATAATTTATACATTTATACCCCCGGTTTCACAGACAAGGCTTAAGCTAGTCCCAGACTAAAATGCATGTTTGAGCTGTCTTAACTGAAAGCTACTTGCACTGACAGATCTTCAAATATGTCAGGCATTGTTTTGTCTAAAGATGCACACCAGAAATGTTTTTATAAAAGCTACCTAATTGAACTAAGGCCTACTCCTGTCTAAATTTAAGCATTGTCTGTGAAACATATATTTTATAGTTCCAACACTAGCTGCTAAACATCCAGCTGCAGTCTTTTGGTCCCTGGGCTGTGTACTTCAATGCCATGACATCCATAGTAACCGAGTTATCCTTTGGTCCTGAAAGTCCAGCTTTCCAAATCAGTAGCTCTGTGTTTGAAATGATCAGTTTTAGCACCCTATGGATCTCACACATTGGTCCAAGATCAGGATATGGTGCAAACTGTACTGTTATTCTGGTTTTTCATGGTTGCCTCTCTCTTTTTCAACTCCCTTGTGATTCTCCTTCGGATTCCTTCTAGGTACAGGCTCCTGTCAAACTGGCCAGCACCCAAAGGAATGCTGGGGAAGATAACAGAGGGAGTTAGTGGTTCATCAAACATGCATGAAAATGTTTCATGAAACAAACATTCCATTCCATAAATTGATGAAAAGCTAGTGTTGACTTTGCATTGGTTTGTTTTGTCCAAGTGCTGGAGACACTTAATATTTAACAATATTATTGACTGACTGCACTGACACTGCAATGAAAACTGAACTGAATGATGACAGCACTGTTTTATCCAGAGCTGCTGTATAGATATATTAACTAAATGAATAACTAATGATTTTTAAAACTGAAATTAATCAACACAGAACTTACTTAAGCTGGACAATGGCATTATCTTCTGCCAAAACAAACTTTGTTGCATATCTGTCCTGTTATCAATGTGAAGCTGCATTTCAACAATCTGTATTGTAAAAAGTGCTGTATAAATAAAGGTGACTTGACCTTTGCTTGTCATGATCTTTTTTAAGGTAAGTCCACCACCGAAATACTTAGAATGACATGAATGTGAAAAAGTCAAACTGGAGAGTCATTTAACTACTAGTTAGTGCACCCAAAAATTCTGTCATCATTTACTCAACCTCATGTCATTCCAAACCCATAAGACTTTTTAACTTCAAAACACAAATGCAGCTTCTAAGCTTCCGTTGACCATATCTGACAAGCTCTATGTATGTGCATTAATCAGTGTTTACATATGAATGAAATTATATCAATAAATTAAATCTGCTCATCATATCTTCTTTAGAAGACTTGGATTAAGCCAATGGATTCATATGAATTACTTTTACGATGCCTTTATGAACTTTCGAACCGTGAACGTTTTGGTGAAATGGAGGGACAGAAATCTCTCAGGTTTCATTAAACGCATCTTTGTTTGTGTTTAAAAGATGAATGAAAGTTTTGTACAACAGGAGGGTGAGTAAATGGTGACAGAATTTTCATTTTTGGGTGAACTATGCATTTTCAAGTGTATAAGTAAAAATGAGTGCAAGTGCATTTGTTATAATGTGCCACTATAAACAGCTGCTTACTTATCTCTACCCGGACGAAGTTTGACCTGAAACATGCCGATGACCGGCCGGTGATCTGACGTCTTAATGGACGAGCAAGACGTGTACTTGATGACTTTAATGTCATCTGCTTGTCTGTTTCGATAAAGAATCCGATCCTGTCAACACAAGAGGAAAAAATCAACTATGATACTACAGGGTATATAATGACATATTAGCATATAATTAGCAAAAAAGTTTACTGTATATGAGGGTGTTCTCTGCTTTGTGGTGGTGTCATAGACGTCACAACCAATGTCATACTTGTAAGTAGGTGCAAAGTGAATAGATGCTTCCTGAAATCCTTTAAAAATGGAACCTGGAAATGCACAAACAGATTCTTCCTGTTAAAACAAAGTACAAAAGAACAAAATATTCCCTAAAAGGGAACATGATAAATGCATAAATTACACAGGACTGAAATTTCGCATCTTTCCGCACTTGCCTTCCTTCATTTCTCTCAACAGCTGGTCATGTTGTAATAGTGGGCTCATATCTGCACCTATACACTGATTCAAAATGGCCTCCACCTCTACTCTGGCTTTATTCAGGCGGAAGTTGAAATCTCCAAACCAGAAGACTTCATCAAAACGGGTTGTGACATCACCTGAGAATAAACAATTTTTGTACATGAAATTTAAATAATAAAATAAATACACAATAAAATCTTTAAATATGACAAAAGCAGCAACACTCACAGGTGGTGGAGCGGTAAGGGTTGGTATCAGGAAGGTTTCTAGGAAGAGCCAAAGCTTCTATGATCTTGTTATAGTCTAAGATCCTGTCATATATTTTAGAATCTCCAGCTGAAACAAACACAAAGACTGGGTTGGATTTATTCCTAGCTGGGCTTAAATCTAATGCCATAGTCATTATAAACATTCATTTAAACATATGACTTAACATATAAAATATAACTGGGTTGTTTGCCCTTGGATTAAGTTTCCAAGAAACATTCCACTTACAGGTGAAATGCGATGTAATAAAGAGGAAGGATGTCCCAAAAAAAGTGAAGCAGATACCCACAGCTCCTTTAGTCTTAATCTGAGATATGATTCGGGTTGTGACTGTAGCATGTTCCACCTCTGTAGTGGCAGAAAATCACAGACTTTTATAACATATTATGTTATATTATTCAAACATTTGAGGTCTGTACATTTTTAGAAGAAATTAATACTTTTATTTAGCAAGGATATAATAAATTAGGGATGGGCTTTTTTAAAAATATTGTATTCAAATATTTGTGCTCATAAAAAAAGAAAAAATGAATATTTGATTATTCATTTATTTAAATGAAGTTTAATGAGAAAGACGTTATTTTCATTCATTAAGTTTTGTCACGGTTTTCTTTTAGTTGAAAACATTAAGCAATGTGTGTGTGAAAAATTTTTTAAAGCTCAAACAGAGCGAGCAGAAAAAGCAAACAAAGCAGACTGTGCCAAATATCGTACAAAACGGACATATACATTTGGCATATGGTTATCGTGTTTATATTGTTTCACATAGTCATGTTGAGAGAAATAAGACTATCCACATGCTCGGGTGAAAGTTGGCTGCTCAGTCTGCAGATAAAACACGCTCCGCCGACACAGACATTGCAGAAACGCAAAGATAATGGTGTGCTAAGCGAACTTTCTTTAAGCGCTTTGTGTTTTCTGTTCTTAAACCAGTCTCCCTCGATGAAACATGACGCAAAATCATTTTGGTATCAGAAGAGTTATCTTGTTATCTCGTTCGCGGGTACAGCTGTCGTAAATGCAGTGATGGACAGCTGTGTTCCTCATTCGACTGGTCAATAATAATGGTTCTGTGTTTGGATTTCATGTGAGAACGGTCAAAGCATTGCAAATATGACATTTTAACGCATTGCATAAAGAATGTCAATAAGAACAGTGGCACAGACCTCCGTGTAAAAATCGCGTTCCGGGGGCACATCGATATGACCACTTTCACGAATAAAGAGGCAAGGGCTCAAGCCATTTAAGGCAATTTAGAAATCCTGGACAGGACGCGTCCTGGGAGAATGGTGCATATGGTCACCCTACACCAGGGATGGACAACTCCGGTCCTGGAGGGCCAGTGTCCAGCAGAGTTTAGCTCCAACCCTAATCAAACACACCTGAACCAGCTAAACAAGGTCTTTAGGATTAGTAGAAAGTTATAGGCAAGTGAGTTTTTATCAGGGATGGAGATAAACTCTGCAGGACACTGGCCCTCCAGGACCGGAGTTGTCCTTCCCTGCCCTACACTATTCGTGCACACCCCTACATTAAAAATTGCTATTGTATTCTTCTGAACAAATCATCATATTAGATGATTTCTGAAGGATCATGTGACACTGTAGAATGAAGCAATGGATGCTGAAAATTCAGTTTTGCCATCACAGGAATAAATTACATTTTAAAGTATATAGAAACAGAAAACTTGTAATAATATTTAAAAATGTTTCTACTATATTTGTGAACAAATAAATACCATGGCGAGCATAAGAGATTTCTTACAAAAATATTAGACATCAAGACCTCAAACTTTTAAATGGTACTGCATAATATATCATATTAATATGAAAAAAACAAAAAAAAACAAACAAGCTATACCTGAACAGAACCATATGAGATCTCTCCTGACAAACATAGTGAGATAGAGAACTCCATGGGCTGCTGCATACAGCATCACGTAATACGGCCCAAGAGTTTCCTGCAGGCGGATCTCCCACTCCCTCCTGTGGATGAACATGAAGAGAGTAAACATGCTGAGCTTCAGGAAAAAAAAAAGCTGTGGAAAGCAAAATCTTACCTATCTGGACAGCCTTCCTGAACCCCTATAATGTAGACGTCCTGTGCAAAGTCTGTGTCGGTTGGGAGCAGAAGATCATCTAGGTTGTATGGAAGCCCCTAAGAACGAGAGTGAGAGCTTCGAGCTACAGCTGCTATGTACTTCAACAAACAAAACATGATAAATGACAGTATTGTTCCACACCTTCTCTCCCTGCATGTTCCATGTGGCGACGTAGATACCAAGTCGTCGCTCTGGGAAGTAGCGGTCTAGCTCTTCTGCCCCCAGCAAGGCGCCGTTACCCAAAACACTGCCCTCCAGAAAACTCCTAAAACCATATGCAGGTACATTTTCAGGAAAACAATAAACAAGAACAAGAGTTTTGAAAAATTCTCTTTCTATCATATGTTACAATGTATTCATATAAACTGCATTAGGAAGACTTCACCCAAATGTTTTTAATGGTCATGCTGCCCTTTTCCACACAATAAAAGCATACAGTGGCCAGGATAGACTTTTTTTTTTTAATCTAAAAAGTAAAAAAGTACCATAAGAACTGTAGATTGTGTGTGGCATGGGTAAACCCTACATTGTGGGAACCAAACCTCTCAAGTATAGTAAACCCTTGCAAATATAAATATGGATGCAAGATAAATCAGTACCATATTGTTTATTAGCCAACTTTAGAGAATTTCTAAAGTATTTGTACTGCCCAATTTTGGATATAGGAGTCGATAATTTGTGTGTTTATGTACCCGATAACCGATATGCAGAACCGATTACTGATTTATTTACTGTTCTACTTCTGTTTTTGACACGATTACAACACCACTGAACTAAACAAACCATTTCATTTATAACAATCACTGCATTGTTTTCTGCATAGAAAACAAAAATCTTATTTACACAACAATAAATAGAGGGGTCTGAAAGTGCAAAAAATAAGTGCATTGTTACTAAAATTAGTAGTCTTTCAAGATAATTTTAAACTTCATATTAAAAAAATATTTTTTATTTATAAAAAGCATTAGCAGCAACACTAGTGTTAACAATAAGCAAAATAAATGTAGAATGTCTAATATTTTCAAGTGGAGAAAATAAATTAAAGACAGGAGTCATATCAACTTTGCAGAAATGTAATACTTCATTTTAAACTAGTTTTAGTAGATTTATTAGCCGTTTAATAGGCTAAAAAGTGAAGAATGTTAAATAACTGAATAATATTCTCTGGAATATAACAAACAAAACATCGTATTTATTCCATTTCTCAACTGGTATGTTATATCAGAATTATTAATGTTTTTTTGTTCTAGATTATGAAATATCTGCTGACAATGAGCTGTTCATCTATGCATTTACACAGAACTATACTCAAACTGCGATCGCTCGCGGAGATTAGTTGTGTTTACTTGGATGTTTATTAGTGAATTAATGGTTATATAGTAAATGTTTATATAATTACGGAGTTTTAAACAAGTGAATCTTGTTCAAAGTTACATGCGGTGGCCGTGCTGGAGAATTTCCTGAGCATCAACCCGCTAAGTGAACAGCAAAATGCAGATGACTTCACGAGTCTAAAGATGAGCATAGACAACAGAGAGAGAATTAAATTCAGCGCTTTTATTTCCAACATGTGCTCATTCACGGCTGTATTATTTAATTCTCTATTTCTCAGAGACAAGCTGCATAAACTAGCTACATTTCACGCCGTTGTCACGTCTCCCCTCAGATGTGCTGTAATGGCGATCCTGCGCGCAATTCTCAAAACACCCCACAAGATGGCGGCATTTATTAGTAAATCCAATATTACAAAACCGATATGCGATTATGGTAAAATGCTTAAATATCGGGGAAAATATAGGTGAATCAATATATCGGATGATCTCTATTCTGGAATCCACTGCTGATTCAAAATATATACTTTTGTGTGATTTGTTGATTAAGTTATTAATATTTAACCGATTTGAATAACTTCTTCAAGCTTATGAGATTTAGATCGTTATAGAATTACATGTCCGTTCACTGGAATGTAGTCTCTCTTTGTTTGTGAGAGAAGCACCCAACACATGTTAAAACATATATTTATTCTTCTAGCTGACTATGACAGCCTAGGTCACTGGGGTCACTCAAGCCTGGCTCCTATGTGACCAATTCACAGTTAAAGCATTTACTTTATTTTTCATCTTCAATCACTACAGAATAGTGACAAATATTATCTGAACCTCTCACCGAGAGAAACTACAGCTTATCATTATGTTGTGTTAATGTTTCCTGAACAAAGTTTCCTGAAAGTGTGAACGCACCCTTAACTGTAAATCCCCCACAACACAGACTGGATATTTAATTATGCTTGCATCACATTAAGAATTTAAGTAATTAATTTTATTAATTCTTAAAACTGTAAAAAGTCATTTTTAATCTCAAAATAAATATCCATTTTTCATATTGCACATTATTGTTATGATTAAATATACTTGTAGCATTGTTTGTTTAGTTTTTAAGTGTTTATTTATTTAGTCAAAATAGTATACACCTTTAATACTAGCCATGACATAAAAGTAATTAATTATCGATAAGCAGCTTATCGGTATCGGATCAAAATTTATTATCAGTGCTTAAGATAGCTTTGTGTGAGCCCCTGGTCACAATATGATCTTTCTGTATGGAAAAGAACAGTGAGAACATTCTTATAAACATCTCCACTTGTGTCCCATAGAAATATGCGTTTGAAATTACATGAATTTCAATGAATTTCATTTCTGGGTGAACCATCACTTTAAATCAACACATTAACTGTCTAATAGTTAGATAGTGTATTTCATATTTTCCTTGTATTAGTCATTTCACTTTCAAGCAGAACATGAATGAATGGACTGTTACAGTAGGTGCTGAACAAGCATCTCACTGATCCATTAATGCCCTATGCATTCACACTGCTTCACCTTTCCTCTTCAATCTCTCTCTAAATATCCAGCTTCACTTTTCACTTCACACAACTAAAGCTGTTCAGGTGACTCTTTAAGTAGCGACTCCAAGGGCCTGTACTCATTCCTGCAGGAACATTATTCATGATTAACTTTCTTGTGAAACACTGAATTTGGTTCATGCATTCACACAAAAATTCTCACATTCTGCTTTAAACAAAGTCCAAAAAGCTCAAATACTTGAACTCTTTAGACATTCATGTCAGCACGTGATCATGCGATCTTAAAACAGAGGATATGCTTTAGCAGTAACTTCAAATAAGTTGCAGAAAATAAGAAATGAATGAAAAAACACAAGCTTCTCACCTGTTCCTCACATCCCGGGGTCTGATGGGGTTCAGAACACTATAGGTGGACTTCATGGAATGGACAGAGGTATTGTCTGACACCATGGTGTCCAACAGCCGACTATCGCTCAGATTCCTCTGAAGCCTCTCCGACCGCCCCTTTCTCCCCACCACGCTGTAATCCAAACAATCCTTGTCAATCCGATTAGTTGTCCTTAAGGACGCGGAGGCTGCACTGTTCTCCAGAGGAGGATATGTCCCAGTGAGCTGCAGTGGGGACAGAATAATTCTGGACGGTTTAATTCGCTCTTTGTTCGGATCAAAATGCTCACAAGGGGACATGTCAGTCTCGGAGAAGCTTCCGGTCCTAATCATGAATGGTGGCGTCTCCATGGCTGGGAGATCTAGCGGACGTCCAGATGCAAGGCCCTGGCCATTCACTGAGGTGGTGTCTTTAAGCGAATCAGTGGAAGAGCCCATCTCTCCTGGGTCCGTCAGACTCTCCTGGCTACTCCTCAATCTTCTCCCCCTCACCTTCTCCTCAAATGAGATGTTTTTACCCCCCATGCCCAATCCCGCAGGCTTCGGAAGAGAGGGAGGTCGAGGCTGATATGGACTAAGCTTGGCGTCCTTGTTATGCTCATCCTGAAGCAGTTTGGTACCATCATATGGCTTCTTGATGTCTTTGAGCTCCTCCCTGTTGCTCTTCTCTGTTCTCAGGTCTACACTTCGAACATTAATATCTGTTTTACAAGCCGATTCTCCTGACCTGAGTTCTGCAGGGTTAAACGGGACGATGCTGTCTCCATGCTCACTCATCCTACTGGCAAACTTGGTTTTAGATGTAAACAAGCCCCATGGTACTTAATTGATTACATCCTGTGGAGAAAGTGAGGAAATTATTTTATAGATAAATTCTGATCATCACATAATTTAATATTATGCGCAGGTCTATGAATTTTGTGTGGAAAAAATAATTTTAAATCTAATTTTAAATTCAAAGGATTAGTTTACTTTAAAATGAAAATCACCCCATGATTTACTCACCCTCAAGTCATCCTAGGTGTATATGACTTTCTTCTTTCAGACGAATACAATCAGAGTTATATTAATAATAATCACCCTGATGCTCCAAAGCTTTATAATGGCAGTGCGTGGAAACCGCCTGTTTGAAACTCAAAAAAGTGCATCCATCTATCATAAACATACTCCACCTGGCTCCGGGTGTTAAATAAAGGCCTTCTGAAGCAAAGCGATGCATTTGTGTAAGAAAAATATCCATAATTAACACGTTACAAAGTAAAATAACTAGCTTCCCCCAGACAGCCTTTCCATGCACTGCCATTATTAAGCTTGGCAGCATCATGGTGATTATTAATATAACTCTGATTGTATTTGAATTAAAGAAGAAAGTCATATACACCTAGGATGGCTTGAGGGCGAGTAAAAATCATGGGTAATTTTCATTTTAAAGTGAATTAATTATTTAAATCTATTTAAATCAAAGTTTTCTTTAACTTTAAGTTTTTTTTGTTTTTTTTTAAATATGCAAAGTACCCCTTCCTTATAAAAGCAGCTAGCTATACATTAGTAGCTAAACTTTTTTTTTTTTGCTCTTATTTATCATTGTACTAATTGTTTACTTATTATAACACTAACTTAAATTCTCTGTTTTAAGTTATCATTCTATATTTTATTTTTTGCAAAAATACTTACAATAGAGGGGCATAAGTAGCTTTGGATAAAAGGGTCTGCTAAATTAAAATGTAATTTTCTCCAGTAAATAAGTTTTGTTCTACCCAATATTAACTTTAAATTGTTAAATTTTAAAAATTATTTTAAATATATATCAAAAATGGTTCCAAACAAATTTACTTGGAAAACTGCACTACAACACAAGAAAGATAAGAAAGAAAAATGTTGTAAAATCTTATTTCCTTTGACCTGCCCATTGACCCGGCCTTACAGTCTGTAAAATGGGATAAATTTGTACATTTTCAGTTTGAAAACTGGATCAAATAATCAAACTCAGGGTACGTTAACACACGACAACGAAGCACTAAAACGTTTTTTCTTTGCGTTTTCGCGCACAGACGACAACGTTGACAAAACAAATTCGCGTTTTTGTGAAGTTTACACAGAGACAATAACTATATCCTTTTCAAAAACTTGCACTTTGAAACAAAAGTGCAAAAGTTCGCGTTTTCAGGCCCCCAAAACGCCATTATTGTGTAAATGAACGTTCAAAACAGATAAAAAGTTTTCAGTTTTTAGTTGAAAACGTGTCGTGTAAACCTGTTTGTTAACAGCTAACGTTAGTTGTGCAGAATTACATAATCCATAGACAATTAATCCTACGTAAGACTGCATGACAAACAACGGAAAAGTAAACAATAATTAATAATCTAGCGAAATGTTTATTTAGCAAAATACGTATTAAACGGACGTTGTAAATTATCAACAACAATCATTGTAACTTACTAGTAACAACATTACAAACAGTATCAACAAAAACATTACAATTATTAATACTGGTATCCAACTTTTAACTAAGACTAAAAGACATTAATAATGAACCATCATGATCAGTGATTACAGCTGACTGAAATCCGTCCCTCACAGCGATGTAAAACTCACTGATGCCACACGATGGTCACTCGCACATCTGTAAAATGCCGCGTTTTGTCTTTGCAAAATTTAAATTATGAAATGGTGGGATTAAAATATTAAGATACATTTGAGTGAAGAATAAATTGACGCATTCTGAATATGAAATAGCTCTCCGTTACCTCTAGTTTGCTGAAGAGGCAAACTTACTGGACTTCCTTAGCAACCAAAGCAACCAACAACTTCTCAAGAGGGTGTGCTGACAGTCCGCAGTAGTGTATTATGGAACAGCGCCATCGTGCGGTTTTTTCTCGAGTTGGTATTATTTTCACAAACAAGTGGCCAATTTATAAAACTATCCACAGCAATATCATTCAGTAATATGAGAACCAAATGTAATGTTTTAAGTATGTCACTGAAAATTCCATATTGATTACTGTGACAGAGGATAGTATGCAAATGTTCAGATTATTACACTGATCTGTAGCTTTATCATATGTCAGTGGAGTATTATTGTCCCAGATGTTTCCAATTTTCCCCAAATTTGAAGAACTGAACGGATAATAAATTATAAAGTAAAGCATTTACAGTTTTTTCCAATTGCTAACACACAATTTTTCAAACTAGTCTGGTTTTATCAAAACACTTAACACAATTCACAAAACCACACACCCAAACTGCAAAATACCTCATATATCCTGCAAAATGAAGCACTGCAACCGAAACTACACAGAGCATTATCAAAATCAAACTTTTGCATGAAATGGCACACACTTCATTCATATTACCAGATTTTTGCCTAACCACCTACACACTGTTGGGCATAATGAAAAGCACCCCCATCTTTAGTATGCTTTGCCATAATACTAAAATATGTATCAGATTGTTCACATGCACAGAAATATTTGCAGATACACACACATGCTGTTGCAACATTTTTATTTTTTTTCCTTCACTACAGTAAACAAGTCAGTACAACATAAGCACAGCAGATATATTTACATGGGACGGAACAAAAATATTCTTACAAAAAAAGTAAACTGAAAAAGAAAAATTTCTGAAAAAAAAATATATTACAGTAAAAAAAGAGGCAAGAAAAATAATTAGGCAGCATCTTGCCGCACAGCCGGGTCTGGCCACAACGCCTCGTCAACATCACAGGCAATATCTTCCCTTGCCAGACATCGAGGGAAGAAGCGCCTTGAGTGCCTTATCCATCCCTGAATTGCACCCACATCAATCTCATCACATGCCTCTTCCATGGCCTGCACAAGAGGCATGCGCACAAAGGGCTGCCGGTCGTATACCTTCCACCGCCATGCCGAAAGAGTTCTTCGATGGGGTTCAGAAATGGGGAGTATGGTGGGAGGTATTGCACGAGAAATGTTGGGTGGTCAGCAAACCAGTTTTGGACTGGGGCTGCACGATGAAAGCTCACGTTGTCCCATACTACAACGTACCGGTTTCTTTGATGGTCTGCATCATTCATACGCTCTGGTGGTATGAGAATGTTGTGAAGTCTGTCCAGAAATGTGAGAATATGGGCTGTGTTGTATGGTCCAAGTTTGGCATGACGGTGGAGGACACCATGCATATTGGAGATGGCAGCGCACATTGTGATGTTCCCACCACTTTGGCCAGGAACATCTATAATGGCTCTGTGGCCAATGAGGTTTCTCCCTCTTCTTCTGGTCTTTGCTAGGTTGAACCCAGCCTCATCTATAAAGATGAACTCATGTGGGATTGCATGAGCATCCATTTCCAGTACTCCCTGAAAACAAAGAACAAAAATCACTCAATATGGTGTTATCCAGTACACTGGGAAACAATGTTGTGTGTAGTGTACTGCAGTCAATATAGTACTTACATCCACATATGCTCGTCTGAACTCTTTGTTTCTTTGAGAGTTTCTCTCAAACGGCACCTTATAAAGTTGTTTCATTCTGATTTGGTTTCGCTTGAGAATGCGAGCCAATGTGGACAGACTAACTCGTTGAATGTTGTTGAATAAGGTGTTGTCTTGGATGATGTGGCTTTGAATTTCTCGTAATCTGATTTCATTATTTTCCAAAACCAAGTTTACAATGGCAGCTTCCTGTACCCCGGTGAACATTTGGCCCCTTCCTCCACCATGGTGTCGTCTCTCAGTCCTTTAGAAAAAATAAAATAAAAATATATATAGGGCTTGGACAATGCAGCCTAAATATTTTCCCCCACAGTAGAGTACATTGTACAGGAAACTTGTACAGTTCATGAATGGCTGATGTCATACACTAAGTAAACAGGTGTCACCCAACTGATACACTATGACATGGGGTATACTACATGTGTACTACATGAAATTTTGGTTACATACCTGTTCTCCAGTCTAAAGGTCCGGATGACAGAGGCGACAGTAAAACGGCTCAAGTTTGGCTGCACTCTCTGTCCAGCCTCACGCATTGTCAACCCATGGTTGATGACATGATCTACTAAGGTTGCTCTGATTTCATTTGAAAGTGTTTGTCTTCTTTGGCCATGAACTCCTCTACCTGCTCTACCCCTACCTCTCACTCTTCCTCCCCCTCTTATTCTCAACCTCCCTCTTCCTCTTCCTCTCTCTGCAATGTCTTCCATTGCTGTGGTCTTTCCATAGTGCTTACATCCTGATTGAAGTGTTAACAATTAACCACTGAGGTGTTTGGCCAGGTGGCATATGTAATTGGCCAATTAGCTCATGTAGTGTCATTTTGAATGGCAGTGTTTTGAAATGGCAAACATGTGACTTTATGTCAGATTGTTGTGTCTTATGCAGAGAACTGTATTTAGTGAATTTAAAAAGTGCTATTTTGAAATGCAAAATGTGTGTAAAACAGAAAAGGTGTTTAGACTTTTGGAGACTTGAGAAGAAGTTTTGCTCTCTGTGTGTCAGTTTAAATAATTGTGCTGTGCATGTCATTTTAGTGTGTTAGCAATTGGAAAAAACTGTAAACACTTTTGACTGCCTTGGGTATTTTATTTCAATGAATTCAAAGATCGTTGTCATTTCCACAGTGAGTGATAATCTGCTGCCCTCTTGTGTTCGGATCCACATCTTTAGTCTGAGAGTCATTCATGTTTTTTTTTATTTATTTTTTTTTTTTTATTATGCAATGAAGAACAAGTACAATTACAAAGAACACAGGACAATGAGGGTTACAAATAATACTTCAAAAGGAAATTATGCATAGCTTAAAAGATTTACACCATGAAAGAGTCTTACATGCAATAGAATTATTAGAGTTTTTTACGAATTTACATACATATCAAAGTCTTTCCTGAAAATAAAAAAGTAGGGAGTTTTCTTTGAAAATTTGCATTTATGAATGTAAAATTTAGCACAATAAAGCAATAAATTAATAATAAATTTACAATGAGAAGGGTCTAAATTCAAAGAATAACCAAAAAACACAATTTTTGGGGTTATACAAAAGTTTGGATATAAATATTTTTTAACAAAATTTGAAAAATCAATCCAGAAAACTTTACAGTAAGTACAGTCCCAAAACAAGTGATTAATCGTTTCTTCATACTGAAGGCAAAAAGAGCAATTGGGTGATATACTATTATTAAATTTAGCAAGTTTATAATTTATCAGATAACAATTATGAACAATTTTAATAGAGACTTCAGCAACTTTATTAGATAAGAAGAATTTTTGTGGAAGAAGCAAAAACTCTTCCCATTCTATATCACTAAATATGTTATTCCAAAAACTCACACAAGCAGGTAAAGAAATCTGAGATCTATTAATAATTGAACAAATGTTTGGTCAACAAATAAGTTAGTGTTGTCAAAAAGAGGAGTGTCTAAAGAGCCTTTAGGGCCAGACTTTACTAAAGGTATAATACAATCAGGAATTGCACCAAACACAATGGCATATTCTCTTGGGGGGACTGGAAAAGAAAATTCTTGCATAAATTGTTCATAAGTAAAAAGAACACGACAATCATCTAAACGTTGACTGACTAAAAGTATATTTTTATCAAACCAATTGTGAAAAAAAAAAGAGATTTATTTTTATATCTAATATTTTTATTATTGCAAATAAAGTAGCTATGTGGAGAAAAATGATAATTATATATAAGTGACCAACTTATTAAAGCCTGTTTATGAAAACAGGATAAAGATAAAGGTATTTTAGAGATGTCAAAATTGCAGTGCAATAAAAAATGTAAACCTCCAGCAGAATTAAAAATATGATTTGGAATAAAATTCCAACAGGATGTGGGGTTGTTTGAAAATGCTTTTATCCATTTAACTTTAAATGAATTATTAAGAGTAGAGAAATCTACTAACTCAAATCCCCCCATAGCCCGATCAGCTAACATAACACTTTTTTTAATTAAGTGAGTTTTAAAATTCCAAATAAAGTCGACTATAATTTTGTCCAGCATTCTACAAATTTCCATAGAAACATCCAGTACCATTGCAGGATACATAACCCAAGATAACCCATCTGCCTTAGAAAGTAACACTCTACCTGTTATTGACAGATCACGCTGTAACCAAGAATTTAATTTGCGTCGGATAGAGACAATAAGAGGTTCAAAATTAAGCCTTGATCTCTTTTCTGATCTTTACATATAATGATACCTAAATATTTAACTTCAGATTTGACTGGGATGTCACAAATTTTAATATCAGTAGAATCTTTTATAGATAAAAGTTCACACTTATGGATATATTAAGACATAAACCAGAAGCAGATGAAAAAAACAAATTTTGTCTAAGGCTAAATGAACTTGATCTTCATTTTTTAAAAAAAGAGTTGTTTCATCAGCTAGTTGACTTATTAATACTGACCGGTTTGCCACAGAGATACCTTTCAAATTACTATTCTGAATGTGGATGGCTAAGAGTTGCATAGGAAGCAGAAAAAGATAAGGCGAGATAGGGCAGCCTTGACGAATGCCTCTCTCTATGTTGAACCTATGAGTAGTACCATATTGTAATTTAATTGAAGCATTGGCATTATTGAGAGTCATTCATATTATTAGTTTGAGTGCCCCAGGGATGACGCATTTTTGTAGGCAAAACCCGGAAGCGAGTTAGCATTTTAGGACTTCCGGTTCCAACACCGTAAAGTCTATGGGTTTTTTTAATGGGTTTTTGCTAAATCGCCTGAAATAAGGTCTGTGGTTAACAAAGCCTCTAAATACTTTCATGTTTTGATCTATGACATAAAACACACCAGTTATAACCCACTTGTGATTTTTTAAACTTTTACTGTGTCTTCAAATCGTCGGTTGCTAACAAATTGCTAAAAGGGACTAACTTACTTCCTTTGGCGGGGACTTTAGACGTCATCATTAAAAACGGGACATTTGGCCAGCATTTCTCATGAAAAAGTGGATAAGTATTCATACACAGCGCAGATCATAATCAGCGAGCATGTTTTTAAATAGAGTTGTTTTCTAAATAAAGTTTGAGGACGCTTGGTGGTGACGACGTTGATCCGCGACCATGGTGTGCTGTAGTCCGTTTATAGCCTACTGTTAGCTTTTTATATCTGACGACTTTATTTAGGCTTCAAAATCTATAAATGTTGTGTTAACTTGTAAAGATTATCTTGATAGACAAAATGTGTAAGTGTCATAACCCTTTGTTAAACACAGAGCTTATTTTCCGCGATTTTCCAAAAGTCTGTGGGAAAAATGCATAGGCTTTCAACTGAGGGAACCCGTGCACCACTAACTTCCGGGTTGGCTTACAAAAACAGTGCCTAAGGAAGTCGACCAGAAGTTGAAGTCGGCCGCGTGCCGCCATCTTGTAGCAGAACTTCACTTGCGTTAGCATCCCATTGACTCCCATTCATTTTGGCGTCACTTTGACAGTGAATAACTTTACATCTGAGGCGTTTAAAGACTCCATTTGTCCATTATTTATTTCCAAAGATACACGACAATGTATAAAAGGCTCCATTACCTTCTATGTTACATTATGGCCCTGTAGAAAGTTTTTGTAAAAATAGGCTAACGATTGCGTCATAACCACTCGACTCTCTGTCGCACATTAGAGAAATTACCGTACAGACAGGAGGAGAAGCTCGCAGGCAATCGGGGAGATTATCTTAATATGGCGTACTGGCGTTACATTTTAAAATACTATACAAACTAATTAATCAGAATACTTACTCCTGCTCACTCACGCCAAAGAACTCCCCGCTCAAGCTCGCCGTCTCTGCAAGATTAACGATGGCAGTTTGCACGCACAGCTACTAGAAGATTTACATCTGTCAGACAGGTTGCTGACGTCATCAAGCTTAGTTTGAGTCTGCGCGTCAGAAACGGAAGTGCTAAAAATCACTAAAAATGGGCTTCACTTGACTCAATTGAGTTCCGGATCAACGTCGTCACCACCAAGCGTCCTCAAACTTTATTTAGAAAACAACTTTATTTAAAAACATGCTCGCTGATTATGATCTGCGCTGTGTATGAATACTTATCCACTTTTTCATGAGAAATGCTGTCCAAATGTCCCGTTTTTAATGATGACGTCTAAAGTCCCCACCAAAGGAAGTAGTCCCTTTTAGCAATTTGTTAGCAATCGCTGATTTTAAGACACAGTAAAAATAAAAAAAAAATCACAAGTGGGTTACATCTGGTGTGTTTTATGTCATAGATCAAAACGTGAAAGTATTTAGAGGCTTTGTTAACCACAGACCTTATTTCAGGCGATTTAGCAAAAACCCATTCAAAAAACCCATAGACTTTATGGCGTTGGAACCTGAAGTCCTAAAATGCTAACTCGCTTCCGGGTTTTACCTACAAAAACGCGTCATCCCTGGGCACTCTATTGAACTGAAGCCAAAATGGGCCGATGAATGGGCGCTGACACGTTACGCAATACGTTAAAAAAAAAAGTTTGGAGTTTGGAGCCTGGGCATGCGCAGAAGGAATCGTCAGTGGAGCCTGGAGGCGGAGTCGGGTATCAAACTTCCGCCCAGACGACTGCGTCATCATTGATGTATTTTAAATAGACTATAAAAATTATACACAATTAAAAATTCTATCTATAAAATAATAGGCTATTCTGTTTCTAGAGCAATAATATTTTTGAAACAGCAAATTCAGAAGACAAAATCAATATAATATGCCACTAGAAACAACTCTAAATCGTCAGAAACGGTCCTGCCATTTTAAATCAAGTTCAACGTTACAGGAGATCGATTGCTGTAATTAGAGTAAGCTATCATTAGTTATGTCCTGCTAATTATTATACCCATAAAAATAATAAGTAACTGGCAGATAACGATCACCTGCTTTTTCCCGACATGGTTAACATTAGGTGTGTTATCTTAACTAATAACATTTATTAATTAGCTTATAACGCCCACATTTGATGTTACAGAAAAAAAGTTCAGTGATCCGTCAGATCCTGTAGGTCGGTTAGTACAGTTTACTGCTGAACAACTAATTTTGTTGGTGTTAAATAACAAAGAAATCGAAAATTAACAGTTAGTTAATACATCTTCAATCACCCCTCGAAGCTCCGACAGTCCTCAGACAAGCTGTCAATCAACTTCGAATCATGACACGCCCCGTTTCTATAGCACCAAATTGCTAGCTAAAATCTAAATCATCACAAAAACGAACAATTGAATATATATCAGTGTGATAACAACTACCTTAAATGACCAAAACCATCTTTCAAATGTTTTATTTGAAGCAGAATTAATTTTTAAGTTTTCACTGAAGTCTCATTCGACTGCATTGAGAGGGCGGGGTTTATGACCTGTACTGCATCTAGCCACCAGGGGGCGATCAAAGAGCCCGCAGCTTAACTTTTCAGGACGTATGAGACACACCCGAGCGAGACGCTTCCTACATGTAAAGCAGGAGGAGTTGAATCTGGCTCCAACCTCGCCCCCTGGATCTTGTGTTCTGCAGTGAGAATCATCTCAGCCAATCGGCAGTTAGCATCAAAAAAGTTCAAACTCCAAATATCTTTATCTAAAGCCTGAGCTTACCTGCTCGCCGTGATGAAGTTTAATGTCGCCAACAGCCTCTGTAGTTCGATTTAGCGACTTGTTAGCAACCATCGTTTTCAAGACATGTAACAGCTTAAAAAAAAAATCACAGGTAGGTTAATAATAATAATAATAATAAGTTGTATGTTGTAGAATAAAACATGGAAGTATATTGAGATTGTGTTAACCATGGACTTTATTTCAGCCTTTTAACCAAAAACTCATTGACTTTTGACAATGGAACCGGAAGTGCTAAAATGCTAACTTGCTTCTGGGTTTTGGCCTACAAAAATGCGTCATAGTTCCACTACTCTATTCTTAAATCTTTTTCTCCTTTTCCCATACAGGTTGCACTTGCAATGACTTCAGATTGCCTCAGGAGGACTCAAATACTATTCACCTTTTCTTGAATAATGTTTACATATTAACACATGATTCTTCCCTTCTAGGTATTATTCACTTATTTCTTTCAGTTTACTCTGAACTGAAGACGAACCAACACTAGTGATACTCTGAGTTCACCTTTTGAGTAATAAATTCACGCTGGAAATAATCATTAAATGTAAATTACCTTATTTGGTACTTCCTGAAAATGATGCTATACATTTCCCTTCTTGTTTCAATTTGTAAAAAAAAAAATAAAATAAAAAAATATATATATTTACATATGATTCCCTTGACATCATTTTTAAGTTTTCAAAATGAGTTCTCTGAATCAGCCTTTGAAGTTTTATTAAAAAATGTATACACGGTTTATTCCGCGTAGTTAAGCCTGTCCTCCACTGATGGCCTCTGGTTTCCTTCCCTGCTTACCGCAGTGTTATCTAGCCTTATGCTTTTTCGTGTAAGGTTGCAGTCTTGCCTTTTATGTGGCTTTGAGTGGGCATTCAATTAACACTTTAGGCTTGTTCAACTTCATGCAGTGCTGAGAGCCTATAAAAAACAGACCCCACTTCAATGGTATTTAAAAAGTATAGGCTTATGCTGAATTTTATTCTTGTACAAACAGATGCTGTATAGACCTATGTTGTGTCTGCAAACAGCTATGACTTTTTTTGTGGGCGGAGCCTACCTGGTGGCAGAAAAATGACAGTTCTACAGTAGCAGTCTGTGGAAGCCACAGAATTTAATTATTTAAAAAAATGTAATATAGAGTTTATATCTCACAGTTCTGACTTTTTTTCTCGTGAATCTGAGTTTATATCTCACAATTCTCGGAATGTCTTTTTTCCTTAGAATTGCAAGTTTATGTCCTGATTTTTCCCCCCTCAGAATTGTGACATAAACTCACAATTGCGAGTTATAAAGTCTGAATTGGGAAATATGAAAATTATTAATATTGTGAATACTCAAATGTGAATATTAGACTTACTGTTTACATCAAATTAATGCTTTAATAATAGACTAATCATTGCAGGCTTCATCTTACAACAAAAACGTCTGTGTTTAGCTTCAACGGACGTCTTCAGCGACGGTATTCTATAAAAATGAAGACTATATTTTCTGCATTCCGATTCTGACATCCAAAGGCACAACAAAACATTTTTCTCTTATCCTTTGGATTTTGCCCATACCCCACCTTTAAGAATGGAAGTAAAGCGATGCACCTGATGCTGGTAGGTCACGTGAGAGTAACAACATGTATTACATCAAATTTTATTTATACTGCCCATATTCATATCATATAGAGTGTACTTTTTCATAAGGTTCATTCAAATTCAAATGTAGTTTCTACACAGTATGTGATTTTGTACACATGAAAGTCACAGCTAAAAATGATTGCAGTTTCAGTTATTTTATTCTGGAAATGAAAATGCACTAAACAACATTCTCAATTATCATTGGTCAGTTCTTCTGAGTACAACATGCTTTACTGCTCATGGAAATAATTACGTTCTGCTCATTTATATTATTCAATCACATCTTACTGTACTATTGATAACCGGGGTTACACCAGAAATATCACATGAGCAAAATTGCTATTTTCCCAAATATCAGCACGATTGCAAACGTAATTTTAATATTTTCATTTTAACACAACAGTTCAATAAACAATAAGTTGATATTAATTTAAAATTTTAAACAGAGCAATGTCAATTTTGACTGTTTTTGCTCTATTTCATGAAGGAAAATAGTTCTAAACAAAGCAGAACAGAAAGCAACAAAATTACCACATCTGAGGTTCAGAAAAGTAGTCAAGACATTGTTTAAATAGTCAACGTAACTACAGTGGTTCAACCTTAATCTTATGAAGCGACGATAATACTTTTTGTGTGCAAAAACAAAACAAAATCAATGACTTCATTCAATACAGCTGGTGTTTGGACGTAAACATGGAAGTCCTGCACTGCATTCACTTTGTCAACTGCGTAGGCGACTGACAGGGAATAAGAAAAAATGTTGAATAAGGTTTTTATTTTTGTTTTGATTTTGAAAATTCTATTTTAATGATGTCTTTAGTACTTCTCTGGACCTTGAATGTGGTAATTTCATTGCTTTCTATGGGAGACCTCTTGGATTTCATCAAAAAATATATTAATTTGTGTTCCGAAGATGAACAAAGGTCTTGCGGGATAGGAACAACATAAGGGTGAGTGATTAATGACAGAATTTTCATCTTTGGGTGAACTAACCCTTTATTTATAATATGTATAGCTTTTATATAGTGCATAATAAAACAAACTGAACATAATTTATTTCATTTGTGACCCGCTCTGGCGAAATGAGTCGGAAGTTGCAACGTTCTATTTTAAGATATGGGCCGATGATGTGGAAAAACAATGAAAAAAATTGTTTTGGTTTTTTGTAAGCTAAGTTCAAAGAACAGACTTTCAAAAACAATCTCCCAAAGATTCGTAGTCCAGATAATTGAGTAAAGGTATTTAAATGGCTATTAAAATTTGACATGGTTTTACTAAATTCGCTGGAAATGAACTTCTCAACTCCTCTCCTCCTGTGACTGATGTTGGGGAAGTTAATAGATTAATAATCTCTCTCTCTCTCTCTCTCTCTGACTCACACAGACACACACACACACACACACACACACACACACACACACACACACACACACACACACACACACACACACCTCTCAAGCAAAAATGTAGCACCTCTGTTCAATCTTTCTGATTTTAGTAAATCTTTGTAAAAGTGCCTTATAAAATATTAATTCAAATAAATACTTTAAAATAATTTGAGCTTCAGCCTGGTTTAATAGCATTTACTTATATAAAAATGTCTTTGGTCAAATTAAGCTGTAAAATAAATAGTTTATCCCTTTAAATGCAATGGATTTTGAAAGATATCAACAAAAAAACGGGAAAAAATCTTTAAAAGCGATTTTCTCAGGTTTTCAATTGGAAAAAGAGGGCAGACGACCATAATTCAAATGGGTATATCTTTAAAAAAATTCAAGGTATGACTTTGACTATGATATCATTTTAAAGCTTATTGTCTCATCAAAATCTCAGTTTTGAAATTTGGGTCACTGTGACTCATTTTGCTGGATCAGGTCACATTTGATCAACTTAAAAATAATAATAATAATAAATATAAAAGCCTAAGTTAATAATTAAACATCATTACATTATTTTCATAGGCTAACGGAAATATTTGGACAATTAACACTTAATTTAATACATAATTACATGAAAGATTATTGTAAATACATGTAGGATAAGTACAAATGCACATATAATCTAAGCTATCATGCTAATCAGGTATCTGTATGCTAGTACATAACATACTGGCAATTTCAGTTTTATATCATATAGCCTACAGAAAAGTATAATTTCATTTTTTTCATTTTATACATCTATATTCAAATGTTCACATTTAAACATTAATTTCATAAAATTTTTTCCTGCTACTGTAATTGCAGTGTAAATACATCTAAATAATAATAGTAAAAATAAATAGTAATTTCTGTCAGTAGTGCACAATATTGATTGTGCAAATTGAACAAAAAACACATTTATTTAAATAAATACATAGATAAATAAATATGAATGTAGCCTAATTTAAAATTGTATGTATTACATAACTAACTTCATTTTTTATGAGAAGGCATGCTTTTCTTCTCACTTGAATACCTGCCCCCCCAAAATGTATGCACAGCCCTAAAAATGATACAATGTTTAAATGTTCCTAGACACACGTAGTGCACTCAGTCTGGCACGTGCCACTAATTGATCAAAACAATGAACCAAAGCGCGAGCTTGACCCAGTGACCTTGCGAGGACCTCGGTCAAGCAAGATTTCCAGGGGGTCACGCAAATTAGACAGGTGTTCAGTGCCCCAGACAGACCGCATTCCTGTCTGGAATCTTTAGACGGTTCCTCTATAAATACTGATAAGGGGTCATGGGTGACACACACCTGACTGACCGACACTGGACATGATGCAGCCCTCCTCTCCGACCGATCTTCGCCAGACGATCCCCGCAGCTGACGACTTCCTCATGTGGCGGGACTATATGAATCTTGGCAGGACTCTATCCCAACTCTTGGAGGAGCATCGCGACGAAAGGCAAGCCGTAACTGCGCGTGTCCCCCCCGCGGAGGGATTCATCACGAGAACCGGCTCTTCCAGCAGCACCTCCAGCACCAATGTCTCTTCCTCTAGCCGGGACCAACGCCGTGACACCTGCGGCTTCTGTCTGCAAAATGGAGAGAGTGAGGAGGTGTACATGAGTCACAGACTGAAAGCCCGAGACGGACGGATCCTCTGCCCGATCCTGCGGAGTTATGTGTGTCCTTTCTGCTCTGCGACCGGAGACTGGGCGCACACGCGCCAGTACTGCCCTCGGAGAGCATCGAAGACCAGCAGAATGTAAACCGATGGACTCTCACATATATTCGTGTCAAACTGTAAGTCTGTGTTCGAACTTCGAAGTATGTTATGTTGTGAAAATATGTTCAGAAACGTTGTTTTTACACACTAACGGTTGAAACTTGTTATATGGTTCCTTTCAAAATAAAAATATTTTTCTAGTATATCTCAAACACGTTTCAATTCTTGTTGTCTTTGCATTTAAATACGTTCCCCATTGTTATGGTTTGGAATTTAAGGTATCAAATAATTTGATTTTACAATTTCAGGTATCAGTTTAAAATCGGGGGTGTTATAGGGTTGCTTTACAAAAGCATCAATTATGAGAAAACCTCCTGATTTCATCTGTCAGTTTCACAAGGTTAGAAAAACTATTTGACTTAAAACATACTACTATCGTTAGGCTGAAATATTCCGTTGTTCTGGTAAACTGCAGAATATCTTATAATAAACTATCCATGCTTAATATTCCTTTCTTGCGCAAGAAAAGCAAATGAAAATTAATTTTGGCTTAACTTGGCACATTATAACAAATGATGTCAATTCATGTATAGTGTCATAAATAGTTTTCTAAACATTTATTCATTCAAAATATAAATATAAAAGTGTTTACAAATATAAAAATATACATACAAATGATTTGTTTTCCTGGGGGTCCGTCCACACGGAGCGCATTTCTGCAGAACATAAGATCCCACTATATATATACCGCTCTCCTCCAGAAAAATCGGCATATTAGAGGTTGCAGGGAGTGTTCGCCAACGTCTACGCTAATCAATGTAAGTCCACATTTGATTAATAATAAAGTCGAGATAGATTCATAATTTAGTGTACGCCTGTAAATAATTATCATAATTAAATATATGTTAAAGTTTTGAAAGTGTCCATACTTTTTGATTGTACCAAGATGTGTTTGATAGTCAGCTAACGTTATCCATTAACGGTAGGCCGTTTAATAGCGCTAATCAGATAACAGCTAGCGCGCACATGTATAACCAAAGAATAACACATGACTTGTCACTCGAGGGTATTCGTCGACGTCACTTTCCCGCCGAAAGCGCGCTCCCTCAGCTGGACTGAGTGGCAAAAGAAGCTGCTGCGTGATTGGATTTAATAGAGGAAAACGCGAGTAAAACTAACGAATTACACTAAAGATTGGAATTAAATGTGTTCCTTACAACTTGTCAAATAAACCTAATCCATGGATATTGACATGAAGCCAGGAGTCGTGTTTCGTGACATTTATATGTGGCTTGATTTAGACGGCGGGGAAATACATAAAGCAAATCTGCATGTGAATATTTTATATAACTACAATATAGGTAACGTTAGGTTTAAATCCGCGTAATCACTTATATCAATGTTATATCGTCATATTGTCCAGCCCTAAAACATATATATATAGTTTTATAGTATAGTTTTTGTCAGTGTTGTTTATTTAAAAACACACAATTATGCAGAATATTAGATCGAAAAGATTTAATTGATGAGTTGTCAACATAATATATAACAATACAATATATACGGTATGATTTTACCTCAAAATCCAACATTTTGACACAAAAAAAGATGTTTCTCTGCCTGGAGTTCAGATGTTTCTGTGAATTGCAGTGATCCATTTGCTTTTTTTCTGTTGCTTTCTGATTTTTTTTTTTAAAATATGCCTCAGGTTTTGTGTCAAAGCTATTTGTATAGTCAATCACAAAGCTCTTTCCTGTTTTGGATGTGTTTTGTCTGTTTTTCGCGACATTCACGCTGAAAACCAATGCTGCCGCTCAGTCTTTTGCCTCTCAGTGGACGTGACCGCAGCCGTAACGGTCGACGGTGACGTCACTTGCATACCCTCTATCGTTTTGAATGGGAGAAAGTGTAACGCGCAATCATATGGCGGAATAAGTCCCGCCTTCTAAATAAGAGCCAATCGCCGACTGGTAAATTCTTCGCGTCACTTCAGCGGCCGTTAGAATCAGACGCGCGCATTCCAGCTTGAAAAATACATTTTTTTTGTCATGATTCGAGCATTTAGAAACTAAATTAATGAGCCCGTTGTTGTTCAATTTCATTGGTGAGTTCAAATATGAAATTTAATCATAAGGTTGGCGAACAGTTTTGGAGAATTTGATGTTTCCCCATTAAAAGAGAGGGCATGATGCCCAGGATGCCCGAGAGGCGTTTCAAAGATGGCCGCCGAGTGAAATGAATTGTCTTAAAGGTGATAGAGATTTTTTTCGTCGACTGAGAATCCAAAGACTGTTACTGAGTTTTTGAAATGAGCGCAAAGGAAGGCCTCCCACAACTGGTCCGCGAGTATTGGAACACGATTGTTTACCACCGGCATTCGCTGTGTCGTGTTGTGGATTCATTATGTCGGACTCACCGCAGGTAACTCATAATCTTTGTTATTCCTGTCTCCTGACAAACATTGCATGCAGTGCCTGTAGAGTGTGGAAAGTTACTGGAGCGCGCAGCCGGGCTCTTCTCTCACAAGGAACGTCATGGCAGTGATTGACAAGCCAGAGGGCCAATCATTTATGCGATGATCGCGTAAACGATTGGCTGATGTTTTTAAGGCCCTACCTCGTGCACAGATGATGTATATTAATATTATTACTTTCAGTGCACCTAATAAATAGTCTTTTATCAGTTAGTAAAGACAGTTTCAAGTAATATTGCAAAAATTTATAAAACAAAACATCCTCTTTAGCACCTTTAAAGGGACTTTGGTATAACGATGCAGAGGTGATTTATCTAATTATCTAGCTAAAAATCTGGTATGTTCAGATGTTAGGGTAAGCTAACATGTGGATTGTTAAAAAAACTGGTACAGCCAGGTAATGTTACCCAGATAGCAAACAGACGTGGATTCAACGTTTATTTTTGGTTGTAAAGATCAGTATCAGTCGCCGATCAAATTTCAATGTTGATTCAACGCTCACTATTTGATCGGTACATCAGAACGTTATTACGTCGAAAATATTTCGATTCAATGACGAAATGAGGTTGTTTCATCAACAGATAGCTATGCTGGCGCATATGATCGAAATTACAAAGTCTATATGTTGAAACTTGGTTAGAGGAATCGGACATTGCATGCACTATAAATCCCTTTTCAGACGGAATAGGACGTGCATGTCTTTTGACTTATTTACGTTACTGATATAATTTTAATTCATTATAAAAACCCTATTTAAGTAAATTAAACAAGTTTAGCAGTGGCTATTTATAATAAATCCACATAAATGAGCAAGCGAAATCTAGCAGGCTCTTACTCTGACACTGATAATATGAGCAGTCCTCAAAGTTTCCGTGATTTTTTTTTTTTTTTTTTTTTTGTCCGATGCCATCCATTAAATGAAAGCATAGCCTACCGAAGATTGCTCAAACAGTATCGCAGGCAGGTCATAAAACACACGAGAAGGAGCGTTAATGAAAACCATGCAACATATCTGAAACACTGTTAATATGAAGACTTCAGATGCAAAAGCCTCTAAGTGCCGTCTGAAATTTTCTTCTAAAATGAGCATTTATCAAGCCCGTAGGTTCAGTAATTTCACTTGAATGACAATTAATAGGTCCTTTTCATTACCATTAAAGTGAAATAACTGAACATAAACATATAAGCTTGAGAAAAATGCTAATTTTATAAGAAAATTTCAGATGGCACTTAGAGGCTTTTTGCATCTGACGTTTTCACACATATACAGTATATATATATATATATATATATAAAGACTTCAGATATATGAAGACTATATATATATATATATATATATATATAGATAGATACATACATAGATACATGCATACATACATAGACAGATACATAAATAGATACATAGATAGATAGATAGATACATAAATAGATACATAGATACGTAAATAGATACATAGATACATACATAGATAGATGATAGATACATAGATAGATACATAAATAGATAGATAGATAGATATATCATGTAAAAAATATATTTTGAGTTTTTGGGTGAAGTGTGACATTTTTTTGTGAGATTCATCCAAAAAGGTACTTCAATGAAGGATGTTAAAATTATTTTTCAAACAGCTATTGATCAGAAATCATAATTATCAGGATTTGTGTTATTTCACAGCATTTTTAGAAAATGACCAATCATTTCTCTAGATAAGACTCTTATTCCTCATCTGGGATCATGTAGAGCTCTTTGAAGCTGCACTGAAACTGACATTTGGACCTTCAACCCGTTGAACCCCAGTGAAGTCCACTATATGGTGAAAAATCCTGGAATGTTTTCCTTTTCAACTGAAGAAAGAAAGACATGAAGATCTTGGATGACATGGGGTTAAAGTTAGTTTCATGTTTTGATTTGCTTAACCAACACTGTAACTTTGGGACCAAAGAAAAGAGTCTCATTTCAGGCTGTTTGTCTCACAGCGCTTGAAGACGGTGGTAAAGCGTGAGGCGGATTTGAAGATGCAGAAGATCGCAAAATGCTTCCATAAAAGAGGGCAGGACATGTACAACCGTTCGGTCATGACTGAACTCCTGAAGGAAGAGGACCGGCTCAAACGGCAGGAGGAGAGGAGGCTGAGGGACATTGAAAAGGTCTGCTTCTCTAGAGCTAAACCACTGCTAACGTTTCCCTGTGATAAATATATAACTTTAACTTTATTTATTCATTAGCATCAAACAGACACTAAACCTGTTTGTTAAAACAGTTCTTTTTCATCCTCTAAGATTTCACGAATGTGTTTTACTGTGAATCAGCATGTAATAGTGCTGACTGATATTGACAATATGATTTGTTGTTTGTCAGCACCGGCAGGCGCGCAGAAAACAGAACGAGATTATGATTCAGATTCAGTCAGCTATAGTCCAGATCCCAAAGCCTCCATGCTCGCATGTCAAGAGCTTCTGAGAAACACCATCAGTTTTGGAAAAGCAAGAGGCTCAGGTGAACAACACTTTTGACATCTTTTTCATGATAATAATAAACATTTAGCCCCATAAGCACTCATTATTGGAATATAGTATAGCAGTGATGTTATTGTTAACTAAAACTAAACTAATAACTAACTAAATCAAAAATGGGAAACACTTTACTAAGGTTTCATTAGTTAACATTAGTTAACATAAACTAACAATGAACAATACATCTACAGCATTTATTAATCTTAGTTAATGTTAATTTCAGCATTTACTAATACATTATTAAAATAATAAGATGTATTTAGTTAAAGCACTGTGAACTAACTTGAAAAAACCGTGAACAACTGTTTTTATTAACTAATGAGGCCTTATTGTAAAGTGTTACCAAAAATTGTGTTCAGTAATTGAAATAAAGCTGAAATAAAATAAAATATGAATATTAGATCAAAAAAATAAAAAACTTCTTTTAGTAAGTTGCTGAAAGGCAACATTTCTAATTTTTAAGTTGAAGAATTACAAAAACATAAAAAAGATGAATGTAAATATAAAAAAGACAAAACACAACTTCTAAAATGAAAACTGAAAATATAAAAATAAAAGCAAGTTTAAAATATTAATGTATGTAAGTATAAATAATACTAAAATAACCTTGCAGTTCAGCACTGTGATGCATAAATGCATAAATACTGTATATCTTTTTTTACATTACAGTAATGAGAATTACTGTACCATAAGGTCATTTGGTACAGTAATTCTATGAAATTGAAATGACACACATGTTGTGATGGTCATATTTTAGAAGAAAACCGGAATTTGATTGTGTGATTGTGACCCTTTAAGATGAAGTATGATTTTCAGCATGTTCATCGTGAGATAGAACAGTTTGAGAAGCACCAGAAGAAGATTTCTCCTGCTGGCGTTGAAACCTTTCTCTACAGGTATGTTTGCATAACGCTGAAAATCTAGGAATACAAACCAAAAAACCACACAGAAGCTACAAACAGCAGGCTGACATACCGTTCACAGTTCCTTCACTGACCGTCTACGTCTTATTGCACACGAAACTGGAAATACTTTTCTGATTAGGTGAGCTCTGGGATGTAACATGT
Organism: Chanodichthys erythropterus; assembly: GCF_024489055.1. Taxonomy (NCBI): domain Eukaryota; kingdom Metazoa; phylum Chordata; class Actinopteri; order Cypriniformes; family Xenocyprididae; genus Chanodichthys; species Chanodichthys erythropterus. The sequence goes on from NC_090233.1 coordinate 48,070,030, forward strand.
ACCTTTACCTGGATTTACAGTGGTCGTGTGACCCAGCCTATGAGTACAGGTGACAAAAAACAGTGGAACAAGGATTACATCGAGAACATACGTCAGCGTCTGGAGGAAGACTCTGCTGCCCGGGAACAGAGAGAGATGCGGAGACGACGTTGGAACAACTCCAAGCCCATGAGGCTCAGCAGGTGACCGCTTATTTCAACCCTGTAAAGCCTACTGCATCATATTTGATACGCACATTTCTAAGGCCTCTAAATTATCAACATGATCAAAACTTTGATGGAAAAGCTGTTGAACACAATCTACTACATGCCTTCTGTCATCTGATTGATAGTTTATACTTTTTTCGCAAGTAAAAGGCCTTTTAGTATATTTGGAAAAACGTCCCCCTTCAGGTTGTGCTTCACATGTCTGTCTGCTGTGAAATCTTTAAAAAAAATTTAAAGAAAACTTTAATGTTGTTCGTAATATTTCAGGGTGAACACTTACTGGACTGAAGCAACTTAGGATTACTTGATTATCTAAGTATAATTTTTTAAGTATATAAGTATAATTTTTTCTAAGTATCATGTTAAAATTTGAGTATCAAATATGATCCATCATACTTTTGAGGAAGGTTTATTTGTACATCTCTCAGTCATCATTGTTATATGTTATGTTATATGTTTAAAAACTACAGAGCTTTAATCATAAAACTAAGCATTTTAAATATCATCTTACTAAGACATATTATTATAATACTGGCATAGTTCATTGGTTCATACAATGCAAAATACTATGTTTAGATTCTTAAAACACACTTAAAAATGTATGAATGTCATGTGAAGTGTCAAACTTTTGGCCAGCAGTGTATGTCTCGATCATATCTGGTTCTTGCATTGATATTCTTCCTGCAGGAGGTATTGCGAGAGGAACAGATGGTCAGTCGATTGACGCGTCAGACGCAGCAGGAGAAGAGGATCGCCGTGCAGCTGATGCAAATAAAGCAGCAGAAAGAGGTCCTTCGACAGAACCGGATCTTCCAAGAGAGACAATACCAGGAACGCCGCCTTCGAGACTTCCAAGAAGCCTTGGATAGAGAAGCTGTGAGAGAACATACACATATACACGCATGCACGAACAAAACAACCCATAAGGTGTCAGAAAAAGGTTTTGAGTGGTTCTGATTATGATTGTCCCATCCGCTGTCCAGGTTCTCGCCCAACAGGAACGTCTCGAGCGCAGTGAACAGATTAGGATGGAGCATGAGCTTCACAAACAGCTAGTCGCCGAGCGCGTTCAGGCTCGCTATCGCAAGCACTTTGACATCTGCAGAGGAATTCTGGGACAGATTGTTGATCTGGCTACCAAAGCTGGAGAATATCGGCTTCTCACATCCAAGTATTTATGTCCCTGATCACACTAAACAGCAGTCATGGAGTTAAAAAAAACTCATATGATGAAAAATAAAAATGTTCTTGCTTTTTGAAATAAAAAACGTGCAGTGTGCTATGTTAATAACTTTATAGTGCATTATAATAAAAATAAAATATAGTGCAATATAGTTACATTTTTTTTTATAAAGACACAACTGTATGAAAGTGTGGAGTCAGTAAGATTTTTTAATATTATTGAGAGAAGTGTCTTATGCTCACCAAGGCTGCATTTTTTTTTACATTAATTCTCAAAAAGCGTGATATATAGTCGCAATTGCGTATACAGTCAGAATTCAGAGTTTAAGTTTAAGTTTATATCTTGCAATTCTAACTTTATAACACGCAATTACTTTATGTCTCGCTTCTGGCTTTTTTCTTGCAATTCTGTCAACAACTCGCAATTATGACTTTTTTCTTGCAATTGCGTGTTTGGCTGTCAATTCTGACTTTTTCTCTGACAATTCTGACTTCAAAAAATTTAGAGAACTGAGAAAAAAATCAGTTGTAAGATATAAACTCGCAATTGCAAGAAAAAAGTCATAATTGTGAGTTATTATCTCGTAATTCTGACTTTATTTCTTGAAATTGCAAGTTTATATAACTTTATAACTCGCAATTATGAGTTTATATCTTGCAATTCTGACATTATAACTCACAATCACAACTTTATATTACACAAAAATAGTCAGAATTGTCAGATAAAAAGTCGCAATTATCGTTTAATTTTTTTAAAATTCTGTGTCGGAAACAAGCTTCCATAGTTTTCTATATGAATATATTTTAAAAACAAATTAATTTCTGTGATGCAAAGCTGAATTTTCAGCATCATTACTCAAGTCTTCAGTGTCACATGACATGACCCTTCAAAAATAATGCTGATTTGCTGCTCAACATCAATTACTTATTATTTTTAATGTCGAATATAGTTCAGCTTACATGTCTTTTAATCAAATCCATCCTTGCAAAAAATGAATAAATAAAATAATCTTACTGACCCCAGACATTGGAACGGTAGTGTGTGTGTGAGGAAATAATATGATAGGTAAAACAAAATGCTTTAAAAAAAGGTAAAATGCCCATCTTCACTCTTTCCCAGTCTGATACCAGTGAAGATGATGCAGGAGTGGATGGAGCTGTTTTTCAGTGGTAAGCCGCTGTATGAAGTGGCCAGTGTGCAGCCCACCCCTACTGACCTCACACCAGAACAGATCATTGAGCTGGAGAAGCTCCATATACTCAATAATCAAGACTACAATGAGTATGTGGTAAGGACAGTATGTTGAGTTATTGTAGATGTAAAGTATTAGTGATAGTGTGTTAATAAAATAAATGACACATTTCACATTGAAGTACATAATCTGTGATCAATTATTTGCCTAAAAACCCTGTAATTGTTTCCTGTGAAATAACAATCGAGGGATTTTTCTGATTAATCGCGATTAATCGCAGCATGCGCACAATTCAATAATGAAATCAAGAGTAGTGTATTGCGTAATTTTATTCTTTCAAAGTACTGCTGTATGAACAAAAGTGCAATAGAGAATACGAACCGACGTCACACCTCGTTGCATGCCGGGGCGGCGCCACCATTTTGACAGGATCGCCCTCTACTTGTACTGAAATTAATACGGATTCTTGCTTACCTTTTGTTTTGTTTCTGCCATTATTTGAACGTTAACATTTTTAATGGTATCGTTTGCAGGGAATAGAAGCTATTTTATCGCATCGCATGATCATTTTATTTATTTATTTATTTATTTTCACTGAAGTTTTGTAGAATTTCGTTTACAGTGTTGATCCGTTTACCGTGTCGCACGCTGGACGCTCACCGCTGCTTCAGCCATCGTATAAATATCAAAATAAATCTATGTAATTAACACACTGAGAAAAGTCGATTCATTTATTTGTTGGAAACGTTTAAATGATGCTTAAACGAGCATATTGAGTAGACCTACTTGTCATTGTAATTCCCCTTTTCCACGATCACAGATGAGGAGAATCAGAGATTATGGGTCAAATTCAGCGGACAGACGGACACGAACACACTGTATTTTTATATTTATTTTAACAAATGACAACCACACTAAGCAATTTCCTACCTTTATAAAACCGTTATGAAGAAAATTTATATTAAAGTTTATATTTTGGTGTCATCCGTTTTTCTGCATATGTGCTTTATTTGTAAATAGAATTTGGTATCTTTAATATCAGTCTAAGTGCATTAAGCGTTTTCTTGAGATGACATGAGAGGAAACCGTTTAAGAAACGTGTTGCATTCATATTTTGGGCTCATTTGCGTATCTCCACACAGTATGCTTTAATAAACATGTACGGAATTGTTGGTCACATGAAGCGTTTGTTAAGCATTTGAATGTCCCCGTCAAGTTCTGCTAATTCACGAGCGCAGTGAGAGTCAGACTCGCAAAGGTAATGTTAATTATTAAACCAAACGAAATCAAAACGTTCAAAAACACTTAGCAATGTGATTCTTTTATTGAGTGATAAGCAGTGGGTACCTTTTTCCATTTTTCTGTCCGCACCAGATATTTTCTTTTTCGCGCTGTAGCTCTCTTAGGCACACAACAAATGCTTTCATTGGTTGAGACGCGTGATGACGCTCATCCCAAGCAGCCAGTAGCCTACTGATAAACATCCCGCCCCTCCTGTGACCCATGGTTTGTGTTGTATTCGGTTGTATCATTACAGTCTATCTATGTGTATTCAAACCGATTCAAACGCAGTGAGCAACGGACTTTCAAAATAAAAAGTACGTTAACGCGCGATAAACTAATTGTCGGCGTTAATTAATTAATGCGTTAACGCGATAAAAACGCGTTAACTTGTCCAGCCCTAATATATATATATATATATAATTTTGATTTTTTTTTTTGCCCGAAATAACATTTTTATCATACTGCCAAGAGTTTGATGTCAGAGGTGATACCTGGTCACCACTTGTAGAGCTGAATATGTTCACAAGAAGGTCATGTTTGACAAAGTAATAAGGTCAAGTCACATTTATTTACATAGTGCTTTATACAGATTGTTTCAAAGCAGCTTCATATTTATAAACAGGAAAATAACAGTGTAACGTAAAATTCATCAATTATAAAACCAATTTCTGCTGTAAATCAGCTCTACGGAAGACTATAGTGTCATTATTCATTTAAAGTCTTTTCAACTCAACTTTGATTCAAATTAGTTCAATAACAGTGTCGATGTTGCAAAGTTAGTGTCATTACCCAGCCCAACTGAGTTCTCGTCCTATAGTGTCAGTGCAGTTAAATATTACAATAATATTACTGAATATTTATTGTCTTTCAAACATTTTACAATGTGACAACAATGTAGAAATATGCATAGTGTCTACTGTTGTACATACTCTTTTAAATAAACAGTAAGCAATATACAGTACAGTGTATAATGTGTAGTGAAAGTTGTTCAATTCTGAGCATAGACATTGTTTTTTTACAGTAAAGATGTTTAGATAGACTCTAAAGGACCACAGTGACATACTTGATGTTTGATGTGTTAATATATTATACATTCATATTTCAGCTCTGGTCCTGCACTGTTAGAAAAACCTGCAAAGAGTGCTGAAGAAAAAGAATCTGAAATGGAGGATAAGAAGAAAACTAAAGTGTATGTGTGCTTTTAATTTTTGGATGTGTTTAAAAATAAGCATATTTATTGAATAACAGGATATGTTTGTGCTGTCAGGTTTCCATTGGTTTCCTGCAGATCTCCCACTTCTGAGCTCCTCAGACAGATTCTGCACCATCCTGATGAGAAACTACTGCAAGAGTTCTTCCAGACAGCACTCACCGCCGTCAGGAGCATGGTGTGTGTTTATATCTGTGTGTTGATTATAAGAAATATACAGTATAATAATGTTTTTGTTGTTTAGCTTAAAAATATGGGCCATATTTGTTGTTACTGATATACACCTTCTGACAGACAAATGCAATTTGTTTATTTAAAAAAAACTTGCAGCATCTTTCAGTTAAAGCAAGAAATATTCCTCTGAACAACATCATGTTTAAGTAATGGTGTCACTGTAGACGTAAATCCTTGAAAAGCCCTTTTTTAGGAACTCAATTTCTAAATCTTTACAGATTTGTTCATTGATTTGAGTCAAAATGCAGATAACAGTAATCGGTAATCTATAATTTGATTGAAAACAGTGGTTTAATGCTGTAAATTAAAAAACTAAAACTAAAAATTGCATCAATGAACTCATAATCACATATTAAAAACAGATATTTTTAATTTGTTTTATTATAATGTTGATTCTTTAATCAAAAACGATAGTTCCTACTCAGAATTCTGTTTGGAAAAGCTATGAGTTGTAAAATGGTGAAATACTCCCCTGTGCCGGCACATCTTACTTCACGTGTGTTTGCACACAACTGTGTGTCAGGTGTTGGCAGAGACGCAACAGCGAGAAGAAGAGGAAGGTGATGAAGAACAGAAGCAAATGGAGGCACAGAGAGTGCAAACTTCAAACTCTGCTACGGACAATAAGAAAGCAGGGAAAAAGAAAGGTAAAGACCCTCTACTCAATCACATGTGTGAGTTTCAGCTCTGTTATGTGTTGACACAAGGGTCTGTGTGTTTTAGGTGCTCCCACTCCTCCTTAGGTCCTCTGCCCACAGTGGTGAAGAACCCTGAGGAGATCAAGAGGAGAGCAGAGAGGAAGAGAATCAAACAGGAGTTCACAGCCGCACTGAAATGTGAAGGTACGCCGTGAGCTCTTGGCTGACATTGTCTTATAGTGCCTGTTATATTGTGCTTGTATATCGTTGTGTAAACAGTACAGAGCTTCAGGATGTTTGTATAAACAATAAGAATGTGCTGTGTTTGTGTGCAGAACATGCGGTGAAGCTGCGTCTGGAGCTGGTGAAGGCTCATGCGCTGAGAACCGTGAGCAGTCTGCAGCAGAGAGCTGAGCAGGGCTACAGGAACATGGAGGATAGGCTGGGAGCTCGCTTCCTGTCTGAGATGAACAGGTGAGAGGAGAGGAGGGGGACGGACGGGTGACGGCAGATCAGGAGAGGAAGAGAACACTGTCTCTGCTTTCTTGACTGAAATCCATTTAGCTGCAGAGATGAATGTAAATGATAAATATACTACTAAAAGGCATATCAGAATTAGCCAGATCACTCTTGAAACCAGAATAAAAAGCAAAAAATCTTTTTTTTCTTTTAAGATTAGCATAAAATTAATTCAGTACAACAAAAACCATAGTGTATAAAATCTTGTTTTGCAAGTCTTAGTCAACTTATTTTTAATTTTAATACTCACCAAGTCTGCATTTATTTAATCAATAATCCAGTTAAAACAGTAATATATTTTTATTTCCATTTAAATTTTTCTATTTTAATATATTTTAGAATGTAATTTTAGCAGCCATTATTCCAGTCTTCAGTGTCACATGATTCTTTATAATTTTTCTTGAGCAGCATATTAGAATGATTTCTGAAGGATCATGTTACACTGAAGATTACATTTAAAATATATATAGAAAAAAATAGAAATTGTAATATTTCACTATATTTCTGTTTTTACTCATTTTTTATACATTAAATCAAGTCAGACTTTTTCTTCTTCTTCAAAAAAAATATATATATTTTATTATTATTCCAAACTTTTGATCAGTAGTATATTTGTAATACTTGAAATATATTTTCTTCTGTTCATTGAAAAATTTGAGTGAGTGAGTGAGTGAAAGAAAGAAAGAAAGAAAGAAAGAAAGAAAGAAAGAAAGAAAGAAAGAAAGAAAGAAAGAAAGAAAGAAAGAAAGAAAGAAAGAAAGAAAGAAAAATAAGTTGACTATGATATGACTGGGACATATGCTTATGTCTCAGGACATTTACCCAAAAATACCATATGTGCTTTTCATCATACTGTACACATGTATATGTGCATTAATACGTTTGCATGTGTTTCCAGTATCGACCAGCTGACAGAGTTTGTGCGGAAGCACATTGAGATTGGAGTTCAGATCCATCATGAGCTCGTTCTGCAGAGCGCTGATTTCTGTGTGGATGGAGACACGCGTGTCGTGGCGAGTCCAGCATCCGCTCCACGCCGATCCCTGCTGGAGAAGCCCAAGAACTATGGAGTCAAATTAATGCCTTAAAGTTTTGCACAAAAATAAAGTTTTGTAAAACACAAAAAAGAATTGAGCTATAAAAAAATGAGTTTTGCAAACAAAAATAATAAATTGCAAAATAAAATAAAGTAGTGCAAAAATAAAAATATAATCAATTACAAAAATCAATGACAGCTGTAATCCTATTTTATCTTTGCCACATATTTTTCATGCTCAAACCTACAAAATCATTTGTAACGCTCATTTTATTCTGTGTTTCAGTCAAGCATGCGCTCACGATACCGGTTTTCTTTTGCGCTGCACTTTTCTGTGCGGATCTCTTTATGGCACTGGTTTGACGTGGGGGTGGAGTCAAGAAACGGGGGCACGCCCCCGCGAAACACGTCATCGGCAGGAGACGCAGATCGCAACAGAACAGGGCAGCGTTTCCCAAAAGCATCAGCTTTTGTATGGGAAACCAATGGAGCTACGATCAACTTAGGCTTACGATGCTTTTGGGAAACGCTACCCAGATCAGATCAAGCATAGAGACAGAGCGCATTTATTATAATCTGAAAACCACGCCCACCGGGGGACAAACAATCCAACCATCTCCATTGACTTTGTATTGCGTGAGGCTGCCTTCTTGTCTTTTCTGACTCATTACAATAAACAGAACAATGCCTAAAAGCTGCTGTGTGACAAGGTGTACAGCTAACAAGCTAAAAAAAAAGAAATACGTTTTTATAAGCAGTCGACCCCAAAAAACGAATGTTTAAGGACACAAAAGTGGATACAGGCAGTGAGACAGAGCGCAACGGGTCATATTACCATAAGAAATGCATTGGAGGGGGTCGTAATCGGTGACAACATATGCTAAACAAACCAACAAAAACAAACCATTCATTATTTTTCACCATGTCAAAGAATTATTACACCTGTCGCCGATTACGTTCCCTTCCAATGTATTTCGCGGGGGCGTGCCCCCGTTTCTTGACTCCACCCCCACGTCAAACCAGTGCCATAAAGAGATCCGCGCAGAACAGTGCAGCGCAAAAGAAAACCGGCATCGTGAGCGCACACTTGACTGAAACAGAATAAAATGAGCATTGCAAATGATTTTGTAGGTTTGAGCATGAAAAATATGTGGCAAAGATAAAATAGGATTACAGCTGTCATTGATTTTTGTAATTGATTATATTTTTATTTTTGCACTACTTTATTTTATTTTGCAATTTATTATTTTTGTTTGCAAAACTTATTTTTTTTCCGCTCAATATTTTATTTTCCTTTGCAATTCTTTATTTTTGTTTGCAAAACATTTTTTTATAGCTCAATTCTTTTTTGTGTTTTGCAAAACTTTATTTTTGTGCAAAACTTTAAGGCATTAATTTGACTCCATAAAGAACAGCACTCTCACAGTCCAACAGCTGCACATCCTCTGTGCTCAGCTGCACAAGACCGCCCCCACTGGTCAGAATCAGCATTACATTTCTGTCATTAGTTATTTTTTGAGTGAACAATTCCATTAATATTGTGTGCTAAACTGAATAAACAGATTAAGAGATAAACAGAACTAAGCAGAAATTAACTGAATTGAACATGTTTGAGTTGAATTTAGTAACTTTTTTGTATTATGTTTAGGTCTGCTGTGCAGTAATGAGTTGACTGAAGATTATAAGGACACATGAATTTAAAAAATGATGTGCACAGATAAATCATTTATAATAAATACTGCAATATTCCATAAAAAATTTGAATTGTGGCTGGAATCTATTCATTTTGAAAGTGTCTTCATTGCTTTGGCTTGGCTTCCTGCTTCAATAGAAAAAGCATCCAAACAGAAGAAAACTGTGCTTGTCAAGTGATTCCACAGAGTCTATAAATTTAGACTTAATCTGATTATAACGATAAATGTCAAATTATATGTACTAATATCCACAATATATTTATCAAATATGATACACATACAATTATTAAAGACAAATTATAAATTCAAAATTAGTTTGGTGGAGCTTCACAATAAGACAAAACGTGAAGAATACACAAATTTGAGATCACCAAAGTTAATACATCGTAACTGACAAAAACACAAATCATGTCAAATGACGGATTAGCCTGTTTGTACTCACATGACAATGAATGTGCTATTGTGTGTGTGTGTGTGTGTGTGTGTGTGGGTTGAAGAGCTGGTGTGTGTGTTAGCTCAGGGCTCGGAGATGCTGGATTGGCGTCAGTTTCTGCTCAGTGCTGCTCTGCCGTGGCCGTTTCCCTCTCAGATTCAGCTGTTAAAAACCCTCCAGCGCTTCAGAGCCGTCGACACTGCAGGAACTGGACTCATCACACAACAACAATACACACAGGTCTGTTAAACTCACACACAAACACATTCATACAGTAGTACAATCACTTCCACAGTTAATTTTATTTCAATTGCATACTACTTCTACAATTAAAATCAATTAAAACAAACCTCAAATATATTATTGTTCTACATTTCTATGTGTCCATCAGTTCAGTTTATCATCTGTTTTGTTCTGTGATCAGGTTGAATTGTGGTTTCCCAGTGAAAGAGATCTTCCTGTCCCAGATGATCCATCTGAATCTCTGCCCTAAGACAGACTAGCCAACCTTAAGAAGGTAATGACACATAAAGGATTTTTTACATTTTGAAAAAATTCACAAAACAACTGGCATTGATGTGCTTCTCAAACTGTTAGAAACAGTCTTCAGCTGTTAATTTCTAACACTGGGATCTTTCTGAGGTGCTGAAGCTCAGAAAGAGTTATTTTTGCTGATCAGTTTCAATAAATGTGCTTTTTGAGGAGAACACTTCTGAAGTTCTGAAGGCTGATTCCTCATGATTTGACCCTTTTAACGCTTTGAGCAGTAAAACATCACTTAATGCAGTAAATGCATTAATATTGATGGCTTTGAAACTTTGAGACTCTAATGTTTCTCTGATGTTCTGATCATATAATCTGTGTATGAACATGCATATGTTTTTTCCTTCTTTATATGTGCAGTTGTTCTTCAGTCTGTTTGCGAGCTCACACTCATCCCCGCTGATGCTGGACTATCTGAGAATGCTGCTGTATTTCTGCTGCCATCCTGAACCGTCTCAGGGCTTCACCAGAGCGCTGGGCCTCGTGATCAGACACACACTGCACTACAAACACACCGGCCCCCTTACAAAGGTAATCACACACATTTGTATGGCTATCTTTGTGAGGATATTCATTGTTATAATGCAATCATTATCCCCTTACCCTAACCTGAACTATAACAACTAAGTGCCTAACCCTGACCTAATTCTAACCTTAACCCTAAAACCTTATCCCTTTAATGGGGCATCTGAAAAAACTAGCCAAAACATCCTCACTTTACTCACTTTGTTCTCCCTCCAATGGTCTACAACTCAAGCTGGTCCTCACTAGGGGTGGTGAAAAAAATCGATTATTGATTAATCGCGAGTATGTTATGGACGAGTATGAATCGATTATTACATTTTCAAAAATCGATTTTTTTATTTATTTATTTAAAAAAAAAAAAAGTTTTATTTTGTAGAAAATGTTATACCGGGAGTTGAACGTCACGAACGCGCCCAGTTCCATTTAGCAAGCGCGTGTAACGGCAGCCAGAGCAGGTGTGTAAAATGGAAGAACCAGGAACAAGCAACCAACCGATCCACCCAGCTCCATCTGGGCTCAAAGCAAGTGTGTGGATTCATTTTGGTTTTCATGGCAGGAGCTCTAAACATGTTGATAAAACCAACACGATCACATGAGAATGCGTATCAATAGTACGAGTTTGTAATCTCGTAGAATATATGGCGTGCTTATGGTACGCGGATTTTTCGCGTGCATATGATACGCACTTTATGGCATGTATATGATACGCTCTTGGGTAGGATGGGGGTGGGGTTTTCGTATGTATAATACGCCATAAAGTGCGTATCATATGCACGTGAAAACTCATTTTGCCGTATATATTCTACGAGATTACAAACTCGTACTATTTATACGCATTTTCTTGTGATCGGGCTCGATAAAACGCATGCCGTCTGTCGACATTGCCACACTAAACTGAAGTACTGCGGCAATACGAGCAACTTGAGGGCCCACATTTCCCGCTTTCATCCAGAGGAGGCAGGGTGGGTTAAAGACGACCGCCTGAAATCTGTCATCCCACCGAATCAGCGCACTCTCCACGATATGACAAAATTGTCAGCACAATGGAGAACACTCACGCCACAACATGTGGACCAGCTGGTCTTTCTCCATAAGAATCTGGTCATTCCAGAGCTATGTATGTTTAGTACAACTTGATTGCTCACAAGTTAGTGTGTTGCATTTTGTCACTGTGTTCTACAGTACAGTATATAAGCTAAAGCTACAGTAAGTTGTTCAAAAATGTTCATTTTGTCTTCTTAATGATTAAATTGGACAATTTTCTTCTAGAAAGACAAGGTGTTCAGGTGGAGAAAACTTTTTCTTTACCTTGACATGTTTCGACTGCAACCTGCAGTCTTCCTCCACCTGAACACGTTGTCTTTCTAGAAGAAAATTGTCCAATTTCTACAGTATGTTGGTTCTGATCTACTTCCTAATTTATTTGTTATTGTTTAGTTCAGCTTGATGAGTCACAACACAATGTGATGTATTCATTTCTGTGTTCTACAGAACATAAGCTACATACAAATAATTCTGAAGTTATAACTACACGACACAGAAAGTGCTTTGAGTTGTTGTTACTCAATGAAAGAGTTAAGTAATTCAGTAGCTGACTTTTTTTAATACTGCAATCACTTTGTAGTGTATTTTCGTTTACTGTTGTGAAATGGAAAATCAATAATCGCTAATCGAGAATCGTTAATAATCGAAAATCGACTGTAATCGAATCGGGACTTCAATAATCGTAATCGAATCGAATCGGGAAATCAGACAGATTAACCACCCCTAGTCCTCACAGAGATAACTGTACAAACACAGTTAACAGACTATTCTGAGCTGATATTGGTTGAATTTCACAAAACCTGTCAAGACCTTGTTGGGGTCATATTTTATACCAAAATCAAAAGAGAACTTTTTATGATGATTAAGATTTTTGGCATCATAAGATTTTTATCACAATTAAGCTTATTAATCTTGCTTATTGTTTTCTACTTCATTACTGTAATGTGCAAAAACAATCTATAAATTACTCTTGTACTGGTTCAAACCACTGTGTTTCTGCTGTAGTCTGTGCCGTATATGGAGGGCGCTGTTGTTGAGGAGTGTGACGCTGCTGATGAAGAGGAGAGAGGGGTGGAGTCTGATGAAGTGGGCGTGTCAGTTGATGATGTGCTCAGAGTTCTGAGTCATGGAGATGATCACGTCTCTTCACATCTGAACCGCTTCCAGCCGAACCGCAGAAGCAGAGATGAATTCAGAGAGGTACAATATAACAACTCTGATCCAAAACTAAAAAGATCCATCAGCCAGTCCTCACCCCCATTTCATGTGAATTATTTTAATTCAAAATATAAACAAATGAGGAACTTTTCGATTTAAAATAGCAAGAAAGATGACAAAAATACTTAACAAATCATAAACATGATTCATAAACAGCTAACAATTATTAACCATAACCAGCAATGTGCATGTGTCAGTCACTCTCATAATTGTCTCATAAATGTAGGGCTATTTTGTGACATATTTGTGTGTCCAGTAGATGTTTTGAAGCAGAGCAACATAGTCTGTTGTTGTGTAGATCAGCAGATGATCCAGAGAGTCTCTACAGGACTGTATTCAATGTGTTGTCATGTGTTCAGGAGCTGCTGAAGGTGTTTATGGAGTTTGGTTTTAAGGGTGAGGAGAAGACACACTTTCCCAGCATCCCTTTCTGCAGGATCTAATGGAAGGATCTTCACAGTACCTGCTTCCTGTGAGTACAACACACAAACATGTGATCTCACACACACTACAGCAGAGCTCAGTGGTGAGAGCTAAATACTGTTCAAATTAAAATATAAAAATATATAATTTTAGTGATTTAATCAAGATTGCAGGAACTAAATGGATAAATTCTGATTCCATTAAAACACCCATTGAAACATTTTCAGAAGGTTTTGTGGCTTTTATTCCATGTTTCATGCAAACTTCCTTTCAATAGGAAATACATCAACACTGAACAGGAAAAATTCACTCGTCAAGCCTTTTGATTGGATAATTATTGTATTTTATTATGTGAAATAAAAATGAAGTGTGTATTTTTGCTAAAACATAAATGTGTTTTAATTTATTGTGATTATATGTCTTCTTTATAGGACATTCACAGAATTTTCCAGACCCAACAAACTGAACATCCTCAAAGCTTCTCAACATGATCAACACACACCAACACATGAATCACACAATGTACATGCTAATGCTAAATTCATCATGAAAGCATGAAGAACAGTGATCTGCTGAAATGACTTTAATAAACCCTAAATGTTTCTAATTGTATTTACTGTAGTGGAGATACACATTTGATTGTAGCTGTGTATTCTTGTCTCATATTACAGCGATTCTTTCAAATCGAATAATTTGGTGTATTTGTGATTCAGAGATGATTGAACATGATCTCTTACAACAAAAGCAAAATAATCAGATAAATCAATGTAAAATCAGCAAAAAAACTCAAAAACTTATGTGAAGTAAAAAGTAGATATTAAGAATATATAAATGAAAGATTTGTTATATGAATGTTAATGAATGTATATAAATACACAAGTATGTATGAATAACAATGTAAAGAAAATCTAATAAAGAATGAACTATAAATATATCTTTAGTCTATGCTAAATGAATAATATTCACTGTTCTGCTCTCTTTGCACAAGTCAGACACAGAATCACCTTTAGGTGAGATACATGACTTGACATTTGTCAAAAATAATGAAAACAGATTGTAACTTATGCTTTAGAACACAATCATTTCTAAAAAATTACATGAAAAGTAAGACCCCATAATGAAAGTAAATAATTTCAGTCTGATATTTAGGTCTCTCAGAATAGAAGACTTTGCAGTCTTCCCAAAACAACAAAACAAAAAAAGCATAGACGTGTGGACAGATCCATTCAAGACTCTTCAGAGTCTTCGGCATCATCCATCTCCGCGTCGGTCTGATTCTGTTTATCTACAGCCCTAGACATGTTGCTTTTATTGGTGTAGCGCTCTAAGATATTGACAATATGATGCAAACCTTTTATCTTAGCCTGTGCTTTGATGTGTTCCAGGATGGGCTGCATAGTAAAGCCATATTCCATAACGCTCCAAGTTTTTTTTTGTTTTTTTTTTTGTACTCATAGCCACCAGTGTGTATGCCAATCAGATTGCAGTCTACATCAAAAACTGGAGAGCCAGAAGATCCATGAAAGAAACAAGAGTCATAAGTAATCTGGTTGTCAAAAAAGTCCCATTTCTCTTCCACAGACTTTTGTGTCATAACTTGAATTAAATGGCTATTCTTAGATTTATGTTTGTTTTCAGCCTCCAGTCGTTTCTCTTTCTCAATGATGAAGCATGGGTCCATTTTCTTGACCCCCTCATGTGGATGTCCCACAATGCAGATCTGACCACTGTTAATAGGCAGGTTTGGACTGTAAAAACTGAGCAATTCAGGATACTCTGCAATTTCATCATCAGCATCCAACTCAAGAAGAGCATAGTCAAGATACCTTCCACTCTCAACATTTCCATAAGAGTAAGCTGCGAGTTGTTTAAATGGAATGCGTTTGATCTGTGAATCCATGGAATCTATGTCCATGTCTTCATAGTCAAATACAGCGGTGTACTGTGAAAAGTTAACTGTCGTAAGGTCAATCGATTTCCCAATAACATGAGCATTAGTGAGGATGAATCTGTTGAAGAGTAAGAAGCCGGTTCCAATGGCAGACTCCCCGACTCGAATCTGACACACAGAGTCAGAGAGTTTCATGAGCTTCTTCACTTTCTTCACCTCCAAGAAATTCTCAACACTTTTACCATATTCTGCTCTGAAGAACGTTTGGACCTCAGACTTGTTTTTTAGGTTCGCTCGCTGCTTTAATGTCTCCAGTAAATCTTTAAACTGATCACGCAGAATTCCCAGAATCTCTTCAGATTTGTCTATGGGTTTAGCTACATACTGCTTAGTTGAGGGATTGACTGACTTTGTTGTGTTTCCATCTTTTTTTTCTTGCGCAGTGTTGATGGGATTCTGGCTTGGGCCGGCATTTTCTGCCGCATCAGAATCTGAAGCTTCATTAGGCTCAGTTTTGACATGAGTCTCATCATCCTGACTGTCTGACAGATTGTTGTCACTGATAACAACTACCTGGAAAGACTTTTCGTTAAGCATTTTTGTTACAGGCATTGACAATTCATGGTTTATCTTTGGACCAGAAAGTGCACAGTGTTTCTTGAAAATTACTTTGTCGAATCGTCCATCACGTTTAAGAGCAGTTTTGATTTTCTCTCCTATAAATGCAAACACGCAAACATAACGAACATTTTTCCTCAAAGCTTCGCTCTTCAGTAAACATGTCACTCCCTCTCCTCCTCCTTTTTCAACCAAAAAGATGACTAATGTTTCAGGTTGACTTCTTTTACTGAGGAGTGAAGGATCTGCAGTTGTTTGTTGATTTGTAGAACTATTTTCATCCTTTTTGATGAAGGTTATATCTAAGGTTTCATCTTTTTCAATAAGACAGCAAGGGAAATCTGTCTTCACAGCAGCTCCATGATGGTCTCCTATGGATCTAAGGATGAGTATTTCTTTCTGTATGTTCTTTTCTTTTTCGATCCTGAAAATTTTTCTTGAATTAAGAGCCTCAAGCACAGTCATGGATGTTTTACATGTCACTGAAAAAGGCTGCTTCTTAGAGTTTAAACAAAAAATGAAAGAGTGCTCTTTCTCTTCGACATCCTGTTAAAATGAGAAAAAAAAAAAGTTATGTACACAAACATTCAAGTGAATTCCACTGAAGAAATGTTTGTAATGTATGATTAATTATGCATATATGTGTTACAGTCAGTGATCTACCTGCTGCAGATCTTTTAAGGGTTCCTCTTCAGCTTCTTTCTTAAATGATTGAGCCATCATTTTCTGGGAAAATGTCAACAACAGTGAAGTTAATGCAGGATTACCACTGTCTACATCTTTCTACCATAATTTAAATCATGAAAAGGACAGGTAAGTGCACAGTTACAACTCTATCACACCAAACATGATGCAAAAAAGAAAAACAAAATTCTTTTCACCCTGAGAGGGAAATGAAAATATAGTATACAGAACACCCAAAAACATCTGCTGTAATTGACGTTGCAATCTGTGATATTTTATTACAGTTCAAAGGGAATATTATTGATTTGTTACCATTCCATCTGTGACTTTTACTTTATATTTACAATGATAGTTGAAGAACAATTATTTCTATAAAATACTGTTTCCTAAAAGAATATCAAAAGTATAAAACCTAAGGAATTAACAGATATACTGTAGTATGGTTTATCAGTGTGTGTCCCATGTAAACACAGACACTGCATCCGAATATGCCTGCTTCTATACAATATAGTAGACAAAAACAGTATGTGAGCCGAGCAGTAGCCTATGTCCAAATTCATAGTTGTCATAAAACAGTATGTGAAAAGTACCCAGTGACCTTCTGAAGTACACATTCGATGAACACTTTACTGTCCCATGAGGCCACTCGAGAGGATTTGTGAATGGAAATGAAGCAATGTAACAGATGGTGTAAGTCAAGACAATGACAACAACATGGCGGATGTAGTACGTCCAAATTTAATTCATTCTACACACATTCATACTATATAGTACATCCTTTTTTAACGGTCGCAAATGAATGTTCAAGCCAATTTAGTATCTAGTATATAGTATGCAATTCGGATTTCGGATGCATCCAGAATTACATATTTGGTTCCTGGACATGGAAAGTTTAAGAACATCTGGTCTAGAGCACCCTGTTCTCTAGGGCAGCATGGGACACTTCTTGATCACAGCTTTTTTAGAGGAGTACCTTACTTCAGATCAAATGACACCTTTCTCACAACAACACTGCTCAAATCACTGATGCAGCTTCCATCCCAACTT
The DNA here is from genome assembly GCF_024489055.1 of Chanodichthys erythropterus. Lineage (NCBI taxonomy): Eukaryota > Metazoa > Chordata > Actinopteri > Cypriniformes > Xenocyprididae > Chanodichthys > Chanodichthys erythropterus. Next base: position 48,087,652 of record NC_090233.1, read on the forward strand.
GGTGTCATTGCCACTGTTGAAAAAACTGGAATTCATTATTATTTTATTGTTCTAAGCTAAAACTGTGCCGTTTTGCTGCTGTACAAAAGACATTAAAGTGTGTTCTAGATAATGTGGCTTTTTTATTTATTTGTGGCATAGAGAATTTCAGAAAACTTTAATATGGTGGCATTTGGATTTGGCTACTGATTACATTTTTAGTAAGTAATTGCTGATTTTATAGCCAATTTGGAAAGTTGATAGCCCTCAGACACTAGTACAGAATAAATTGTGACAAAGCTGTTTTGTGGGCCTAAAACACTATAAATCAAACATCAAATACACTATATTGCCAAAAGTTTAGGGACGCTTGCCTTTATGTGCACATGAACTTTAATGACATCCCATTCTTAATCCATAGGGTTTAGTATGGAGTTTGCCCACCCTTTGCATCTATAACAGCCTCAACTCTTCTGGGAAGGCTTTCCACAAGGTTTAGGAGTGTGTTTATGGTAATTTTTGACCGCATTTGTGAGGTCAGGCAGTGATGTTGGTGAGAAAGCCTGAGAGCAACCTATTCTTTCACAAATGTTTGTAGAAGCAGTCTGCCTGCCTCGGTGCTTGATTTTATACACCTGTGGCCATGGAAGTGATTGAAACACCTGAATTCAGTTATTTGGAGGGGTGTCTCAATACTTTTGGCAATATAGCGTTAACAGCTCTGATCCAAAACTAACCAGGGGCCTGTACCATGAAGCCAGATTAGCTGGCTAGCCAGATAAGTTTCAGATTAGTTTGCACCAATCCTGGGTTTTAGGTACCATGAAAATGACTTGGCTTTTAGTGGTGTTCATCACCATAGTAACTTGCGCTCCACAGCTAACCTGCTCCAGGGCAGGTTATGTTCTGGATTAGAGATCTCAAACGGAAATTGGACCAATCAGATGTGAGCAAAGTGATAGTGACACATCCAACGCAATAAAGTCACTCCGCCAGTTTCTCTTCCTCCAAATTAAAAGGTCACTATATAGTAAAAACAAATATTTAAAGATAAAATTGATAATTGGAATTATTTTATGATTTATATAATTAGTATATGATCTATATTGTTATTAATCCAGTACACACAAGCAATTTTAGTTTAACAGTTATTATTAAGCATTTAGTTTAAATGAATATTAATATATACAGATAATATGTAATATAAATGAGCTGTATATAAACTTTAAATATAACTACATGTGACCTTACATGTCTCTATCACTATATATTATCGACTAAATAAACTAACTTCACAAGTTTCACTTGCACTGATATAGCAAGATAATTTATTTTATTTTCTTCAATATAAATTATTTTAAATTCTTCATTTTGTTCAATCTCTTATCCTTCAGCAAACGAGTTTTGAATCGCGCTGGCTCTCTCGCGAGAAGCGAATCATTGTTTCTCTCTGTTGAAGGCATGTGATTGGCTGTTCACCACTGATGTCACGCAATAATGTGCACGTGCTCCACAAACTCAGGATCAAAGCCTGAGTTGACAGAGAAAGTTGATGATCAGCATCATGGTACCAACAAAGCCGGAGTCGAGTGGTTTGGTTTTGTCAACTCGAAACTAATCCTATAACCCTGAGTTTGTTCATCAACCATCATGGTACAGGCCCCAGATCTATCAGCCCATCCTCATCCCCATTTCATTTGAACAGTTTTAAATCAAAATATAAACAAATGAGAAAGTTTTAGATTTAAAACAGCAAACAAGATGGCACAAATACTTAAATGCATAAACATTGCTAACAATTATTAACCAAAGCCATCAATGTGCATGTGTCAGTCACTCTCATAATTATCAGAGCCATTTTGTGAAATCTTTGTGTGTCCAATATATGTTCACTGGAAAGTATCTGAATAGATTTTGAGCAACATAATTTGCGGTTCTGTAGATCAGCAGATGACCAAGAGAGTCTCTACTGGATTGTATTTCATGAGTTAGCCTGCCAAGTTAGCCTGAGTTAGCCTCGAAGGAGGCTCGAATAGAGGAGGAGATGGGGAGGAGGAGGGATGCTGAAAGAATTGTCGCTGGGATGACGCAGTGACTGCTGCTCATATATGCTCATAATGATGATTGACAGGACTGAATGTTTAAGCTCCTCCCATTTGGAACTACATTTAATGTGTGTTCAGGAGCTGCTGAAGGTGTTTATGGAGTTGGGTTTTAAGGGTCAGGAGAAGATTGATTTCTCCACACTTTCCCAGAATCCCTTTCTGCAGGATATAATGGAAGGATCCTCACAGTACCTGCTTTCTGTGAGTACAACACACAAACGTGATCTTACAAACACACTACAGCAGAGCTCAGTGGTGAGAGCTCCATGCCAAACAATGTTCAAATTAATATATATTTTAGTGATTGAATGATATCAACATTCCAGTCACTAAATAGATCAATTAAATTTAAAACATCCATTTGATACCAATGTCTTTAAAGTCACCATGAAAAACTTTTTCTCCCATGTGCCTCATAATTTTTAATCAAATAACTTTCCCCTCCCTCCTTCAGTGTCATCTTTTCTGATGACGTGTTTACTGGCATGAGGGCGGGGCAACCTGTCACTCACATGAGATCCACCAATAGCAAACAACAACATCCAATCAATTCCGCCCTACATTTTTTCTTGTTTGAGAAGCAATTTTACTAAAATATACGTCACAATATTGAAGACTAACTTCTGTCCAATAAAAAAAAGACAAAGAAAAAACAAATCAAAAAGGAATTTTGTGGCTTTTAATCCATCTTCCAGCCAAACATATGTGCTGCGTCCCAATTCGCATACTATGCGTCCTAAATAGTATTCGAAAAAAGAATTAGTATGTCCCAAATCGTAGTATGTTGAAATGAGTATTCCAAAGATACCCGGATGGTGTACTTTTTCCGGTTAGAATTCGAAGTACAGATCCGTGCACACTTCTAACGGCTAATATTGCCCATAACACATTGCGCTGTGGACGAGGATTCGATTAGAACTACAAATACGAATAAAAAGTGTTTAAAAACTACAAACATGACGGACGTGCGAGGTACGACGGTTAAGATAAAGGGGCTTGAATGATTAATAAGCAGTGTCTAACTTGACAAAAAGATATCTATTAAATGTTATCCACATTATATTTCATCTGCAACAGCATTGTGAACTTTTATAACGATGTGTTTGGTCATTAACTTTTAAATGCATCATGCAAAGATGAGGAGAGTTCTCTGCATGAAAGACCCATGACTGGCAGATCAACGTGCGACTACATTTCTCTCCGAAACGGTAGGATAATAAATTTAATTCAATGTGGAGGATTTTAACTGTGACAAGATGATTGACAGGACAGTTTAAACAGTTACAGGTTGAGTAACTAAGCAACAGAACGTCCGTTAAAGACGCTGTTATGACGAGGTAGTATGTCCCAAAACTTGCATACTCTTCTACTACACACTCAAAAGTATGTACTTTTTCTTTACAAAAACAGTACATACTTTTAGGACGTAGTATAAGTAGGCGAATTGGGACGCAGCAATGGTTTTCATAAGAAATATGTCAACACTCATCAAGCCTTTTCATTGGGTCTTTATTGTAATTAGTATGAGCAATGAAAGTAATTAATAATTCTGATTACATTTTTTCTCTACAGGACATTCACAAAATTTTCCAGACCCAACAAACTGAAGATCCTTGAAGCTTCTCAACATGATACACACAAAAACACTTTGAATCACACAAAGTACACACTAATAAAATAATAAATGTAAGTGTAATCAAAAGCTTTGGTTTTATTTGCTGCAGTTTACATCTAAAGTCAGCATGAAAACACAAATGAGGGAATTGCCCTTCAATAAACTGAAAACAATCTCCTTCTTAATGTATTTATTGTAGCAGAGATACATATTTGATTGTAATTTGTATTGTTTTCTCTCATTATAACGGTTCTGTCAGATCGATTGTTTTGGTGTACCGTACTTGTGTGAATCAAAGATGATTACAATGAAGCTTAAACATGATCTCTTACAACAAAGTAAAATATTAAGATGAAGTCAATGTAAAATCAGTAGAAAACATAAAAGATGTACAGTTAAAAGAATATATAAAATGCTTATAAAGAATATTTGAGTGAATGATTTGTTAAATGAAAATGGAAATATGAATGCACAAGCATATATGCAATTATAGAAAATAATGGCCTATAAAGATGGATTCCTGATGGATTGGTGGGATCTTCAATTAGGACGTAAGGCTCAGGTGTCTCTAATTTTCTTCCATTTTCCCATCTTCACTCTGTTGTTCTTGCTTAATGGGCACATTTGCTATGTATGCATCCTCAGTTTTTTTAACTGCTTGTATAGATGGAAATTCAGAGAGTAATTCTAAGATGTCACTTCTTGTGCTGACCTGTGTGACAATACTTTCCAGGATGGGCTGCATAGAATATGAAAACTCTATAACACTTCTAGTTTTTTCACCTTCTTTGTAATCAAAGCCACCAGAGTGCATGCCAATCAGATTACAGTGTTCATCAAACACCGGGGAGCCCGATGATCCATGAAAGAAACAAGAATCATAAGTTATCTGGTTCTTGTATAGATACGGCCAACATCCCCATGATACATATGGACAGGAAACATTCTCAGATATGTGTTTGTTTATACTCTGTAGTTGATTCTCAATCCCAATGATGAAGCAGGGGTCCATCTTCTTAACCCCACAACCTGGGTGTCCCACAATGTAGATGCCACCACTGTTAGGAGAGGGGGCATGCTTATAGCAACTGAGCAATTCAGTACAGTTAGCAGGTTTAACTGTGTTCAGTTCTAGAAGAGCAAAATCATGGCACCTGAGCTTGTCGTCTTTTTCATATCTGTAAGCAATAAGGTCACTCTTTACTGGCAGAGTGTTTGCCTCAGATCCAAAAACTTCATAATTAAACACAGCTTTCAGAGTCCCTGAAAGCTTAAGTGTGCGAGGAGCCTCTTGTGGGGAATAAACAAACTTCTCAACAACATGAGCGTTAGTGAGGATGAATCTGTCAAAGAGTAAGAAGCCGGTTCCTCTGGCAGAATCATCAACTGCAATCACACACACAGAGTCCGACAGCTCTATGATCCGCCTCACTTTGTTCACCTCAGTGAAACACTCAACAACACCTTTATCATAATCTTTTTGCAAGAACTCTTGAACCTGGGGGTTCTCTTGCTGATTTAGCTGATCCAATACATCTTTACACAGAGTCTGCAGAATGTTCTTAATGTCCGTGAAGAATGAATTTCCAGAATCACCAGAAGAATTTCCAGAAGTAGTCTGAGTTGCGTGCCCTTCAGTTGAAGGATCTGTGACCTTTGTCTTTTTCTCTTGAATTGTTTTTTGTTCTGTGTCATTAGGCTGAACAGACTCACCATCCTTCTTGTCACTACGTAAAGGCGCTATGTTAAATTTACTTTTTAACTCAAATTTCTTGCCAGCATGCAAATCTACAGTCAAATTTATTCCATGGTTGATTTTATCATCATCAACGAGATTACAATCATTGTTACAAATGCCATCAATAAATCTTTCATCACGCTGAAGAGCCTTTTTAAAAGTGTCTCCTTTGTGTGCAAATACACAAACATAGTCAATGTTTTTGTCTGAAAAAACACTGCTCTTCATTATTTTTTTCCTTGTCATGCCTCTCGTCCTGATGTAAAAGGTGACTAGGCTTTTAGGGTCAGTATCTGTAGTTGTTTCCTGGTTTGTAAATGCACATTTTTCAACTTTGTAGAAGTTTATTTGTAAGGTCTCATCCTCTTCAATGAGACAGCAGGGGAAATCTGTCTTCACAGCCGCTCCATGGTGTCTTCCTTTGGATCTTCGGATTATTATTTCCTTCCCCTCCTTATTACAACGCTTAAATTCCACATTCTCATTAAGTGCTCCAAATACAGTTTTGGATGCATCACAATCAACTTTATTTATCCCTCCACTTTTGATACGGAACAGGAAAGTGTGGAGTTTTCCTTCTGCATTCTGTTAAATTCAGAAAAATTATGTAAAAATAATTTTACCATCTACCACTAACCCATGTATATATACACAAACCAAGTAAACTAAGAACTTTGTAGTAGTCAATAAGGTTTATTTTGGTCAAATAGTTTAGTCTAAGAAGAGAAGTTCCATACTAGTGATGCGCGGGTCGGCTTTTTTTCCAACCCGCGGGTCCCGCTTTTATGAAATTATTTGGCCCGCCCCTGCCCGCCCCGCACCACTGTATCCATTTTTACAACCCGCCCCGCCCCGCCCCGCACCCGCAGCCATTAAATATACATACTAGTAAGGTGACCACCCGTTCCGCATTTCGCGGGACAGTCCCGAAATTGGGAGCTTTGTTCCGCGTCCCGCAAGACTTAAGTAGTGTCCAGCATTTCATTTACGTCTGTAGTTTTTTTTTTTTTTTTTTTTTTTTTAATCCCTGAAATTACAACACAACAGTAAGAAATATAATAAAAACTATGACTGGCAGGCATTTAAAAATCTGTTTGTGCAGCCGTCATATTCTAGCTGTGAAAATAACTAACCAATGCAATCATAGAGAGAGTGGACATCAACTCAGTTTACTCAGTAAACATCCAGCAAGGATTTATCTCACATAGCCTACTAGATAAGAACCTCAGGAGCTGCTCAAAGCTGCCTAAATCGATGATTTAAAGCATGTAATCATCCATTCTGATGGCAAATATTTCCAACGAACGGCAGCGATCAAGCGCCACACACGGAAATGGTCGAGCACCTACGGAAAAACGAGATGTTCTCCATTTGTTTTAACCAATACAAAATTGCGACGTTCAGACACGACTTTCTTCTCACGTTTATAGTTCATTTAATGCGGGTTATATGGCGTTGTTATAATGAAAAATGTTGAGAGCGCAATATTGTATCACGAGAGCGCATCAAATGCACGAGCGATCTCCGCTCACAGGCGGATTAACTGGACGCGCCCGCGCTCTCTCTCAGATATTACATCTGCGCGCTCAAAATTTGTCATCCTGCATGTGTAGCCGTGAATCTAGAATTTTATGTTGTATTTAATGTTCTGTTGTATTTAACATTAAATTCTGTTGAATTTAATGTTGCCATAAGAGCAACATTGTAGTGTGGGCACCCAACGGCAGAAACATTAATCGGCGCGTATGCCAAGTTTGCCAACAAGTGTAAATCACTATTTACATTTTAATTCACAAATGTATCTGTCTCACGTGGTGTCTCGCATTGTCCAGCAAAATCACATCTACTGTCCTGCAACAGATCAATAGCCAGGTGGTCACCCTACATACTAGGCATTGCAATATAAATGAAAACAGCCTTTATTTCAGCCTGAAAGTGCTTGGAAACATCGCCCTGTAAACAGGCAACAACACACGATTATGAATATGAACCATAAATCAGGTCATATTAATAACAAGATAATGATAAACATTTTCAACATTTACAAAGCAGCGTCTGTATTCATCTAACAGGCTAAATAATTTTTTATTTCAAATTTGTATTGGCCAACAGTTTACAGCTACATAACCACTGAACTTTTGTTTTATTTAACACACGGAAAATATGTCTTGACATGCTGGAAGTGCTCATTTTGTGGCTCTCGTGTTTGCATATTTTTTTCACACGAGTTTCACACGAGTTGCACTTCACGTCGTAGCGATAGCTACTGTCTCGATTGTCTCTTGCTGCAGCTATTTCTGAGAACCGGTCCCAAACATTAGATTTAGCAGCCTGAATTTTTTTTCTTTTAATTATGTAAATTCCCGACCTCAATTTCTCCCACACCTCGTCTTCCATCTGCACTTTTATTTCTCCGTTTTTGTTGTCGTGGCTGGCGCCGGGAGCTGCTTGGTGCGCCGCTTTCATGACGTGACGCCAAAGGTTTGGGGACATCACGCAAGTTATGTTGCTACGGCCTTCGTATTGTAACCTTATCAAAGAACCTAATAAAATATGAAAATCGATATTCCCAAATATTTAATATAGGCTATAGGGAATTGCACGCAACAAACATGGATTCCCATACGGTAAAAAAATATATTTTATCTGGCCAAAATATATTTTAAATATATGGTAAATATATGTAACAAACAGTGAAGTTCAATGAAATATATTTTTGAAACTGAAAATATATTTTGTTTCAACCTTCATATACTTAAAATATATTTAAACATGTATTTCAGGGGCAGGAAAAATATATTTATATATAAAAATATATTTCAGGGCGCAAGAAAATACATTTCCAATCTTACAGTCGACAATGCAAATGTGCGTGGAAGAAAGCCTTGCGAACAAAACTATCCATTATGTTTGAAGAATTATAAACACTTACAGAAAAACATGAATTTCCACATATTTTCCACATTGACACTTTGTTCACATATCTTCCCAAAAAATACAGATAGTGATCATGGCACCTCACAAATGTGTGTTTTAGTCTATTACTTATTAATTAATTCATTTATTTATGAATTTAATTGTAATTTATTGTCAGTGTAATATAGCGTTTAGATCTACATCAAATACAAATAAATAGATTAATAAAATCGCTAGATGTACGATGTCATCTGTGACGTAATTTGAATGGGAAACCACTAGCAGCGCTCACGGACTTCTGGAGTACTGCGCATGCGCGTCATTTTGAACTGTAACGGTCGTCAGTCAACCGGGAGTTCTCGGAGTAAAAGGTAAGAGCTAACGTTATAACTTTATTTTTAGTCGTCATTTTTCACATATGTAATGTTTATTGCTACTTTGAATGTATAATGTTTTATTGTCAAGGTTTTTTTTTTAACTTTATTTGTCAAATTAATGCCCCGTTTGTTTATTTGCTCACATGAGACGCATTTGATATTTTCAGATTTCCGTTTTAAAGTTAGTTGTTTTTAATTTGGACACTAGTGAAAACTAACGTTACACACAAAAAATGTTTAATATTTTTTTTAAATTTCAGCTGTAGAGTGTTTGGGAGACCGTGCTGCCTGCTGTTGTCGATCTATGATGCTGATAGTGGAGCCTGTAATGTAAGTTTTTTTTTTTTTTTTTCTTTTGCTAAATTTAATGTTTTACTAAACTTGTTAATTAGGCACACGTTATTTGCTCGTTATTAAAGTTCAGGCATATGCTGGTTTGGCATTAATGGCATTTCATACGCTCAATTTTTCTACTATTATTATTATTATTATTAATATAGCCTTACTATAATATAATTTTTATTCACTTTCTGCTGAATGACAAGCTGTTTTCGATTATCCAGTTGAGCCAGTGATTCAGTAAGTTGCTTGTAACAGAAGATGCTTATTTGTCACGACTTACAGGTTTACATGTGTCATTCATTACTGTAAAAAAAAATCTACTTTTTATTTTCAGTAGCAGAAGCAGAGACGGTATGTGCAACAGCAACAAGGTGAGAATGATGAGACACTTTTTAATTAAGCACTGTTAAGCAAATTATATTATTTTATTTGTGTAATTTATGAATTGATATGTTCTCTGCACTTGTGTTAATATCTGTTTCTGTCTGGAACAGGTGCGGGTCAAAACCCATCTGTCAAGACGCTTGTCCACTTGCTGTCCGCCCCACCAGCCCAACGATTGTGCTGGAGAACCACAAGTCACAGGTACAGGATAATGTTCATAGTCAAGTCATCTTCATTTCTGTGGCACTTTATACAAAACAGCTTCACAGTAATAAACATGAAATAGTCAACATGACCCTAGTTGAAGTGAAACACTAGGTGTGTGTTAGAAAAATACTAATATTTTAAAGTCTGTACATCCAAATGATTCCTCAAGCTTTAAAACACATCACAAATTACAACATGTTGACTTTGAGCCCATATTGGACAGTTGGCAAATCTGTAATGTAACAAATTTAACATAACAGTATTTTTCCAAAAACACACCTATTGTTTCACTTCAGAAGAAGTTGATTAATCAACTGAGGTCATGTGGATTACCGTCATGTTCACTTTGGTTTTTGACCTTCTTGCGTGAACACACAGAGATGGATTATTTTTCTAAATATCTCTGTTTGTATTCCACAGAAAAAGAGAATGTCATAATCAACTGGAACAGCATGAGGGTAAGTATCCCTTTGTTAAGTTAGCTTAACTGAGTGACTTTGTGATATTCCACTATCCCTTCATTTGTAAAAGTGAAAATGCAATGCAGAAGTGTAAAGAAAGGCTAATTCAACCTCTCCTCAATCATCAGTTTCTTTACTGTACTGTCTAAAACTATGCCCATTAAATATCTTTAAAATCCAGTATACCTGTAATTGTTTTAGTTCCAATGTAAACAAAAATATCAGGAAATCCAAAACTAGTTAGAAGACAAAGTGCATGCCCTCTGTACCTGTACTGATGTTCAGTTATTGTGTTTTGTCTTTTGTAGGAGTACAGTGGTAGAGACAGAGAAGAAGTGCCCTTGATGAGGAAACCATGGCAGCCATATATATGGTAAGTCAATACTTAGTGAAAGGAAAATTTACTAGAAACATAAAGTTAAAAAAATAACTGATTTTTGTCTCACAGTCAAGAAGAGATTTCCAAATGTGTCCAAAGAGGCTTTGAGGATTTGACGTGGGGAAACTGAGACTTCTTGAAAGCAAAAAAGTTATATTTGTTTGTATATTGTAATTTTTTGAACATTGTAAAGTATGTTCCTTGCTGATTATTATTCAAATGTTCATGTGTTATAGACAACAAATAAAAGTTTTTCAAATGTGACATGTGAATGTATTTTCTTGGGTTGAAATATATGTAGGGCAAAATATATTTTTAAATGCTTTTGTAAAATATATTTTGAAAATATATTTTTAAAAAATATACAAAAAATGGCCAAAAAATACATTTTAGGAAAATATATTTATATAAATATATTTGAAAATATATTTTTTAAAAATATACAAAAAATGGCCAAAAAATATATTTTTAGAAAATATATTTATATGTGAAAATATATTTATAGCGAATATATTTTTTGGCCAATTTTTGTATATTTTGAAATATATTTAAAAATATATTTGAAAATATATTTTTTTACCGTATGGGTTTATTTATTTATTTTGTTTTTAATGACCCGCCCCAACCCGCCCCGCAAATAAAGTGACAATTTCTTTACCCGCCCCAACCCGACCCGCGGGTTACCCGCGGGGTCCGCGGGTTATGTGACGACCCGCGCATCACTAGCGTACACCCCGACTGTTACGTATCAGTCGTATTATGTTGAGATTCACCTGTTCTTCGGAGGTCTTTTAAACAAATGAGATTTATATAAGAAGGAGGAAACAATGGAGTTTGAGACTCACTGTATGTCATTTCCATGTACTGAACTCTTGTTATTTGACTATGCAAAGATAAATTCAATTTTTCATTCGAGGGCACCTTTAAGACTTAATTTGTGTAGGGTGAATTAAGTCTTTTAAAGACCTTTTTAAGACCATCAGAAACCCTAGCATTATATTCCAAGTTTTCTAAAGCTATACACCTCTTGAGGCTTCAGGTTTGAATGTGTGCCAACATGAATGAATATTGAGATCTATACAGCAGAGTGGAAGATGTTGAGTCTGTCCCTCATCTATTGTATGACTTCAGAAGACTTGTGTAATAATATAAATGTATATGACCTATATAATAGCAAGTATAAAAGTATAATCAATATAAATGTTCTCTGCTTATAAAAGATTGTTTTTAGACCTGAAATTGGCATATATTGTGTTATATACTATTTATGTGATTTTAATTTAAATCTTAGATATTGTTTTAATGCAACCCCTACAAGATATTGTTCATTAAACTGGTGACCAGAATAGCTGTTATCTTTTTCACATTATAAGACTGAAATAGAAAGAAAAGTAAAATAGAGCATAATGGAAAACTGTTATATACATATTCTGTTATGTTTTGGTTTTGTTTTCACTCAGTTTACTCTGTTCCCCTTTGCCTGTATTCTGAGTTTCTAGTTAGTTTTCCTAGTTGTTAATTAATCCCACATCTGTTCTGTCTTGATTACTCCTTGTTTATTTAAGCCCTTAGTTTTGTCTTGTGTTAACGTTATATTCCAGTACATACTGCTTATGTTCCTGTTGTCTCTTAAAAGTTATTTGATCATCAGTTCTGCACTGTATTTCTCTCCCTTGTATCTGCACAGTGCATATTGTGACAAAAATGTACAACCCATGCAATTTGGTTAGACAATCTGGTCACATTTTGGTTTAGGGTCAAATTCTCACTATTAACTAATTAAGCTATTAACTCCAACTTTTGACTCAAACTCCTAATTACTGCTTATTAAAGTAGTTGTTGTTTAGGTATTGGATAGGATTAAGTGATGTAGAATATAGTCATGCATTAATATGTTCTTTATAAGTACTAATAAACAGCCAATATCCTAGTAATATGCATGTTAATAAGCAACTAGTTCATAGTGAGAATTGGACCTTAAACTAAAGTGTTGCAGACAATCTATAATATTAAATTAATTTTAAATTTAAATTTATTAGTATATGTTAAGTGATCTACCTGCTTCAGATCTTTGGAGGGTCCCTCTTCCAATTCTTTTTCATACAAATGATCCATTGTTTCCTGAAAGAATGCCAACAGGGTTTAAATACATTCCTGAAAGAATGCCAAAGTTTATGTATACTTTATTTATTTTTGTTGTTGTTGTTATTGCTGTCTAGGGCTTTCTATCAAAATTTTAGAGCAGTAAAAGAAGTTTAGTGTAAGATTAGCTTCTTTGGTCATGAGCTACATCAGCCACTATGTGAAATGTGAGCTTTGTGCAATGCTTGTGAAGAAACAAAACAAGAGCCTTGGATAAGGTAAATGTTCCCAAAAAATGTGACTGGGTATCCTTAAATTATTTTCATTTGATGTTTATTCATGTATGGCATCTATGCATGTAAGCCTATAGATATTTGAGAGATTTGCTGAATACCTGCCCAAAGTGCGAAAGCATGAAAAGACAACAGCAGATATATATATATATATATATATGAAAACAAATGTACAGAATTGTTTTTATTTATACATTTTTAATAAAATAAATGTTTTAGCCCAAAAATATCATCAATATATAAATTAGGCTAATCCCCCGACATGAAATTCAGACAAAGTTCTGAATTCATGTTGAATTCGAGGCTTTGAGAGACCCAGTGTCCGCGACACCAAATGGAATATCTGCTGGGTTTTAAATTATTATCCAAATAGGTGAAATAGCCGAGGCTACAGCCTAATTTTATATTTTCCACTAACAGAGCAAATGAGGGAAGCATCCCAAACGATTAATGTTAATGGGGCAGTCAAGCAAGCAGATTAATCAGGAAGAAAGCGGACACAAGGTAAACAAGCAGCAAAATTAGAGTTTGGAGCTTCAGACACGTTGAAACCCATTGGACTATAATATTATTATCAGTTATATTAATTTAGTCACCATTAACTTTTAGTTTGTTCAGTTCTCCCGCTCCTCATTATTAGATCATTTCGTTCAGATGCGCATCATTAATCTTGTTTGAGTCATATAAGTTCTCCCGACATTGTCATAGACCAGAAACCTTATGTTTTATCTTTTAAAATTATGGAAATTATTTTGCACTATCCTTCAAAATTCGGTTAACGGCTTTGTTCAGACCGAACTTCTCCCACAAACGGTCGATTTTTTTCAAGTCATTTGTTTTACTCTAAACTGGACGATCGAAAGTGCAAAATATTTTAGTACAATAATATATTGGATATGGCGAAATGTATTAATGTTTGAATAATGTAATATGATGTAATATGACTAAACACAAGTAGCAATTGTTTAAATATTATTTATTTAAATGATTATGGAAAGAAAACAGCAGGAGTAAGAGATCATAAGATGCGCAATATGTCAGGAGACATGGGTCAGACATGATATTGACCATGATATTGATCAAGTTTTGTTTTGTAGAAAGCCTTTCTTTAAAACTAATTTCGTCAAGCAAATAGCTAGCTGACAAAATGAGCCTAATCATGACATGGAGGCGCCGGCGGTCACCTTTGTTGCAAAAGGAGCGCGTCTCATAAATGAACCGAAACTCAGGAACTGTGTGAGAGAATAATCGCACAGGTTTTAGCCAGATTGCAAACACGACTTGCTGGCCCTCCAAAACAATCCTCCTCATTGCAGACAAAAATGGTCAGAAGGCTAGCCTATGCTGCAGGAGATATTGCTGCACATCTTCATTTTAGCAATCATAGCACAAATTAGAAACAATGGTCTCCACGATCAACTCACGATGCTTTTGAGAAATGCAGCCCAGAATAGTAACTTGATACTTATTTTGTATAGCCTACGCCTGGATGAGGTCATCCTCTTCAGCCAGCAACTGACCAAGTGACGGATGACACCGTCTCCCCAGCTAACAAATGGTTACCAGAAGGTTCCCTGCACGTTAATTTTTGGTTCCCAGAATGTTAGTTTTTGGTTCCCAAAACGTTTTTTTTTTTTTATTATTTTGTTTTTGGTTAGCTAGAAAGGTTTTCTTAATGGATACATAACGTTAGGTTTTTTTTGTTGTTTTTTTTTTTTTTAAATAACGTTATTATTTTAAGATTGCAAATGAGTTTTATAGCTCAATCAGCTGGATGTTGTCTTTCGATGGCCTTTGTATATGTTTATCATAAAGAATAATTACTAAGACATTTTCTGATATTGACAATGCAACTGAAACACCAAATTCAACAATATTTCGATACAACAAGGTGGATATCGTAAAAAAACTAGCTTGCAAAAAAAAAAGATTAGGGTGTTTTTTTGTTTTTTAACAGCAAGTACACTCTTTCAAACCCTGCTACATGCTTCCATGCATGCTGCACAACTTTTAAACACTATATCGCTTCTGTTAGGGACAATTCCTCGTTTTGGAAATATTACTAAAAGCTAGTGTTCAGTTTTTTTTACTAGCGTGAAAAGTATCTGGGTAATAAGTTGAATAAATGGGTAGCCTATCGCTGAACACAAATCTTAGTAAAGAGGTGCGATCTTTAATTAATATGTTGTTAGATGAAAATATCCACAAAGTTATAGGCTATTGTACATAAATATATCCTATCAATTCATACTCTTGGCTAAAATGATCCGTGCTGAATTGGTCTGGTCTGACTCAGTTACCATTGATTAGGTGAAAAACATTCAAACCTACTGGCTGTGGAAATCATGGGCGTGTCTCATTATACTATAAGCAAAACGCCATAAAAGACGCGCGCTCTGTGCAGCCAAAACGGCGTTTTTTACGGCGTCATATGGCAAGATGGACGGCGTAAAAAGCGGCGCTTTTCATGCACACTAAAACGCCGTCAAATACGGCGTCATTGACGTATTTCGCGCGTTTTTTACGGCGTTTGTAATTACAACGGCGTATTTTGCGGCGCAAATGCTGTTTAAAACGCCGTATTTGACGGCGTTTGATTGTAAACGCGATTAATAGCGTAATTCTGAACCTTTTGGCTTGCCATACAAAACAGTTCAACTTTTCGCCGCTGAGCTCTGTGACGATTACCCGCGCGGTCAATAGAAACGGGGCATCATATGACTAGATCTAGAACTCCCGCTAAAAGTTTTGAAAACTTCGCTTACTTTGCTCTGGCCTCTGGCCAGCTTAGCGCAAATCGCTTATATCTGAAGGCTTCGCTGAACCCAGCGGCCAGCACAGCAAATTCCACGTCCTGTGTGAAAAGGCCATAACGTGCATTAGAGATCGCTTACCATGCGTTCACACCGCCACCGGCCAGAGCTTCAAAATTCGCCCTGGCTGCCCTGAACACATGTTCACACCGCCGCCGGCGAGAGCGTCAACATTCGCCTTGGCCGCCCTGCCAACAACGCTGTACTGTTCATTCAAACCGCCGCCGACGGGAGGGTCAAAGCAGAGCCAAAGTAAATGACAAGTCGCGTCAACCAATCGGAAGCCTCTCAAGCGAGGACCTCTACATTCTAATTGGTTGCCGCCGAACCGCGTCATAGCTCATTACCATAAAGTTAACCTGATTTCAACTCTCCTCGACGCTCTCACCGTCCAAGACGCGCCGCGCCGCTCTCGCCGGAGCTCGCCGCCGGCTCTCATTGAAAATGAATGACTAGCGTCACTTTGACGCTCTCGCCGCCGGCGGTGTGAACACATGCGTTGCTGAGACGGTGATATTAAACGTTAAGCATTTCCTTTATAACGGTTTTCTACGGCAGGAAAATACAACGTGTATTTAAACCTGTTGCGTTCATATTCTGGGCTCATCTGCTTATCTGCACATAGTAGCCTATGCTATATTTGTATAGTGTTTACTGAGTTTGGTATTTTAATGCCACCTTATAAGCCGCGTTAAGCGTTTTCACGTTAAGCATTTTAGAATGTCCCTAATTAAACGCATACCTAAATTTTCGTGACATTGGTACAACTTTGCATTTTAAACCGGAAGAATGAAATAGCTCAGGAAAAAAAACACTTTTCCTTTAGTAATAAACTTAGCCTAAGTGATATTGTTGTTTTCAATGATGTCCAACCTGTACATAGGCTATAGTTAACATCCAAAAAAAAAAGTTTTATGGTTTCATGACCCTTTAAGAAGTTCCAAGACATTCCAAGTTTATATTCAAAATAGTGATCATGATTAAAAGGAAACCAGGAAATCTTACCTTGTCCAAGTTAAAAGAGAATCTTGTCGTGACTTCTTGAAGTAGTTCTTCTCAAAGTAGTTTCTGTGTAGCTACTTCGGTCCTCGCTCGCTTTTATCTGTTTTCCTGCTCCTCAGTCCACGCCCAGTTAAGGTAATCGAAAGTACTAGAATTTATGATGAAACAAAAGTTATTCACTTGCATAAAGTGGCAAGGACGAAGCTATGCCTAAAAAGTCATAATAATGGGCCTCTTCCTATATATTTGACACTAGTGATTTAAATAAATAAAAGCTTTATAAGGAAAACTATGCATGTTAGAATGCAATAGACCTATAACAGAATAAATTAATATAATGTACCCTTTATTGTGGGGTTTTATTTTTTATTTTTTTAATTCATGTGGGTTAATTGTAATCATGAAATAGTCCACTCTAAGAAGAAAAGGTTCAAAAATGAACCTTTTGAGGTTCCTGGCGATTGCAACTGTGGGGGAACCTTAAAAAAAGGTTCTAATTGGAACTTTCACTTAAAGGTGCATTAAAGACCCATTAAGGTTCCATTTTGAACCTTTTCCTTTTAGATAGCAATAACATATTAATAATAATTATACATTAACTATATGTCTTATATATAATTTATATAACTATCTTAATCCCATTGCACAATATTGAATAAAGAACACAATGTTTGTCTATAAAATGTTTAATACATACATATAAAATGTGAGCACAGGCACCAATGGACAGAGATTTGCTTGAAAAAAGGAAATGTTTTTTATCATTCAATCAAATAAATAAATAAACAATCAAATAAATTAATTCATTCTGCCATGTGGTGGTAAAAGGACTTTGCTACAGCCCTGTGTGAATGCCTACTGAAAGCACTTGAGATTTTGAATGTCAGAGACATTCTAAAACGCTTAACATAGCTTAATGTACTAAGAAAGTGACATTAACAGACCAAACTCTGTAAACATCATACTTATAAAGTATATTATGTACAGAAAAGCAGTTGCGCCCAGAATGCAACACTTTATTTACACGATAAGTGTTTTTTTCCCCTAGAAAACCATTGCTTAATGTAGCCTACAAATTCTGCACAAACCAATTTTTCTGTGGAGTATGCTTTATTAGTATAGTGTTTACTGAGTTTGGTCTTTTAATGTCACTGTTTTAGCACATTAAGCCACGTTAAGCATTTTCTTAATGGGAGGCTATCCTGTCATATTTTATGTTTACAGTCTGAAAGTGCTTATAGAGTCAAGAATGAGGCCAATCTTTTGTTAAGCATGATTATTTAATATAGAAAAAATAAGGCACAAACTTAGAAAAAAATAATAAGACAAAACAGATTTATAAAGAGATATACAATGTATATGTGGCAGCTGTAGGCCTATTTCTGTACAAACATCTTCAGAACTGAACAATGATGGAGCAAAGATATTTAAGAACAATGTTGAATGTTGTCTGTTTTCTTTCTTTCTGCGTTTGCTCAAAGTCATGCAGGTTTGAAATGATATAATGGTAAATAATTCATGACAGCATTTTCATTTTGTGTCTATCACTTTAAAATATTACATTAAGGATTTCTGGAATTGAAGCAGAATATCATTTATCCTTTGGAATCATACAGACACAATATAACAGATATCATGATGTAGTTTTCTGGTTGCTCCACAGCATATTAAACATACATGTTACACAAGGAACAAGTCAATAGACAATGACAATAATAGTGACAATGAATAGACACATTTACCTATGGAGTCACCCAGGATCATACAACTCTACACATAATTGAATGAAATTGTATATTAAACATGCACCCTCCAGAAACTTGCGTTCTGCAAGTGAACGGCGCCTTGTGGTGCCATCACAAAGGGGCACAAAATCACGGACCTTCTGTGGGTCTGTTCCTGGCTGGTGGAATGACCTACCACGCTCCATCCGAGCAGCCGAGTCACTATTTTCAAAAAAATGCTAAAGACGTATCTTTTTCGTCAGCACTTTGATTTCTATTCTTTTTCCATCTATTTGTGTATTTATTTAAAAAAAAAAATGCTTGCTACGAGCACTTTAATGACGGAACTGTGACTTCACACAGCACTTAGGCCTACATATGTTGTTCTCATGTTGATTTGATTGATTTTACTATTCTCATTTGTAAGTTGCTTTGGAGAAAAGCGTCTGCTAAATGACTAAATGTAAATGTAATGCCTGCATAATACCTGAAGATATATGAACTTTTATATTGCAGCCAACTAGATGCAGAGCACAGTAATTCAGTAGGCATTGATTGAGGACACGCGTTCATCCGTCGTCCAGCAAATCCTCATTCACGAAAGCCATTCCGCTCCGCTTCCCATTGTTCGGACGCTTTAATTCATTCATGCATTCAAGTCCAACTAATAATTTTCTCATTCGCAGCTCGCAGTGTTTGAATGCAGGGAAAACCCCGCCAAAGCGCCTGATTCGTCACGATTCGTTCACAAACGAAAAACCACTAATCCAAACACCTTTTGGTATCATCGGGTTTTAATCTTTGGAGATCATAGATACACACTACAATGTAAGATTTTTGGTATGAAAATTTATTCACAAATACGTTAAAAGAACATTTTATCCTTAACATAATTTGTTCGTTTTATTTACCAGTGAAAACACTGAAGTAGGCCAACATGCGTTTGCAGTAAAGTGTATGTTATTAATATTTTTGAGATAACCGAAATCATTCATGCTAGAAATGTATTATTTTTTTTAGATATATTTTGTCTTGTTTGAAAAAGTTACCTTATGTGAGTTAAAATAGCTTAAGCAAAAAAAGTGTGTATCGTCTGCTTTCCTTTCGGTGCGTTCCAAACGGGATATATCGCCCTTCGGAGTGAAAATAATTATGGCCGCCATATTGAAGGGTCGTTCCAAACCGAAGTGCTCAAAACTGGCCACTTCAAAGGGCCCTTCGGAATGAAGGATTTCAAAGGGTACGACTGATGGACACTTCATAAATAAATAAAGTAACGTTAAACAAAGGGCGCAGCTTGCACAATCTACTCCTCCTTGATTGTCTCGTTAGATGACGCTGAAGTGCGTTCCAAAAGAAGAGGGTGTAGTTTTTTTTACCCCTACATCCCTTCGAAGCTCTCACTCCGGAGGGTAAACCCTTTGAAGGGATTAGGGCATAGGGATGAGCCCTTCCGAATGGAACGCAGAGCCAGTGTATTCTGATCTCGTGCAGCACGCGCAAAAGTGTTCTTCTAGTGTTTTGGCGGGTTACAGACCATTCAAAAGCTGCCTACTGCCACCTACTATGTTGGAGTGAGTGAATGGTAAAATCAGAGAACAGACTTTGGTAAAATCATGGCTTCATTGATTTCTAGACCAGTGTCACGTAAGGCTAATCTTCTGTTTCTACCAATAAAGGTTTTAATTTTAATATATTTTTAAATATATTGTAATATTTTATTTAATGCAGCACACAACTAAAAACAAATAGAGACACATGTAAAAGATTTTGAATAAAAATACCATACAAATATAGCTAAAATATAGCAGAAATAGTCACAATGGATGCTAGATGCTTCACATACACTTTGATTAATAAAGAAATATATTTTTCTGTTGATCACTTGGCAATCAATAAATACAGTCCACTTTGATTTGATGAATTATGTTTTGTTCACCTCATAATAGAACAACAGATCCAGATGACTAAATAACACATTAGATAAATACCCATATATTGCTTCATATGTGATTATTTTACACATGAACCATGTGTAAAATAATAGGATAGGATTTGTACTTAAAAGCACTTGAGATTTTGAATGTCAGAGGGAGCACAAAAATAGAAATGGCTAAAAAAAAAGACAAATTCTATCCTTTATATCTCAAACTCTGAATTATTGTGAGTGTGAGCTGATTGATGACACCATTGCCATTTTTTATTGTGTTCTTTACAAACACACAAACCTGCCATTGAGCAGCATTAAAATATCAAGACATTTTTCCTCATTCAGTTATTCACAATTGTACAGAAAGGTAATTAAGATCTCAGGAATATTTGAGGTATTGAGGAAATGCAAACTAACAAGAACACAAATAAAAGAAAGAAAATGATCAAAACAGCTGCTATACAGATTTGTGACATCAAAAAAAGAAAAAGCACAAATTGTCCTTCAGTCAGTAGCTCTGAGCAGTTATTTAATATTAATTCAGAGACATTTATAATAAATAGAACATAACTGAAATAGTAAAACAGCATTCTTGTTATATGCATTCACTTTTTGATGAAGCAGATTTGAAGTTTACAGTACAAAACATGAGCTGAATAACCAAAATGAGATATTTTCTTCATGTTTTTATCAGTAACTTTAAAGTCTGAGCTGTTAAATAATGAACAATTAAACAAAATACTCAAACAAGACAGAAGCATTCCTCTAGGTCATTTACTGGTCAAACAAGTTCTCATCCTGAAAGTGAAAGGTCAGAGGTCAAAACTGAATCTTTAAACTTAAGATTCTAGAACTAACATGACACTTTTTCTTCCCTTTTCAGCCACATATTAAATGTTCCTCTACATGAAAAGCAACCGTCACTGCTGTGAAGATGCTGTACCTTCAGTGCACTGCAGTTTGTTGTTATTTTGGCTTCATCTGGAAGTAAAGGGACATTGGGAGGTAAGAGTAACACACACACACACACACACACACACACACACACACACACACACACACACACACAAAGAGAAACACAGAAGCATTAAAGCTCCTGTCCCTCACTGGCCACTGCAGCGCTATCACAAAATGTATTTAGCTGTGCTAATTAATTATGCATCAAATATTAAACATGAGAATATGCATTATAAAAACAATTCAGGCAAACTAATTAATAGGTGAAGAAAATCATAAGTGTTGGCACAATCTTTTCAATCTCTTTCTCTTTTCGTGGGTAAGAAGTGTGAATAAAAGGAAAAAAAAATCAGTAATACCTAAATATAATCAAAATATCTGAGGTTCTTAAAACTGTTTGTTGTTACGGATGATCAAAAACTGT
Organism: Chanodichthys erythropterus; assembly: GCF_024489055.1. Classification (NCBI taxonomy): domain Eukaryota; kingdom Metazoa; phylum Chordata; class Actinopteri; order Cypriniformes; family Xenocyprididae; genus Chanodichthys; species Chanodichthys erythropterus. The sequence continues at coordinate 48,109,380 of NC_090233.1, forward strand.
TTTGTTTTTTTGAAAGTAAGTTCCTTGTTTATCCTGAGCAGTTACGGTTTTTCTCAATTGATTTGACACATTTCTCCAAACTCAGGTCACTGTTCTCAAAACAGATAACATAGTAATCTGAACACTTTGTGATTGTCCTAAACAGGTTATACATTTTCCTTCATTTCATGCAAATTTTAAATAATGCATCATTTTTTTCAAAACACTGTGCACAAAATTCCCAAATGTTTTCACAGTAGTTCATACATCCAACCAAAACTTTTATATATCAGGTGAAAACCATAGCAGCTCTTTTTATTGGTTTTACAAAAATCACAATCATTTGTGCACCATTTTCCAAACACAACAAACAAAACTCCATTATTTGTTTAAATCTCAGTATACTTGGAATGTTCTCAATTAGCCCCAAATAAATATCTGCTGAGTTAGTGATACACACAAGACAGAAAATGCACATTTCCTAATTGTTTACACAGCTATCTCAATTACAAAAACTATAAAAAGGGGAAAGAAAAATAACAACAACAAAAAAAAAAAACGCTGTACTGGGGCCGCACAACACAGAAAGGCTTCTAAACTGTTTAAACTCCCTCAATGAAATCAACTTTCTACAGGGTCATCAGGAGCAAACTGAGCAAAATTCTGTACTTTCACCATTCAGCACCAGTAAGAGTGGTTTGAGCATCACCCACATTTCAGGATGGTGTTCCTTCCAGCATATTCTTCTCTTGGATATGAAAAGCATATAATCACAACCCTTACAACCAAGTAAGTCTTCTTCAAGTGATGGAAGAGGCTTGTGGAGAAGTTGAGGCACAAGGATGTCAATAATAATCATGAAATAATAATCATTAATGCTGTATTTGTTATATTAAATGGTTTTATTCATTGTATTTGACATCTACATTCATCAAGAAGGTATAAAGTGACAAAAGATGACAAAGATGACGTTCTAAATGTATTTATTTTAGTGGAGATATATTTGATTGAATATCATTACAGTGATTGTCAAATCAATTAATTTGGTGTATTTGTGATTCAGAGAGTATTACTGTTAAAGCTTGAACATGATCCCTTACAACAAAGACAAAACATTCAGATAAATCAATGTAAAATCACTATAATACATCAACAGACATAAAAAGTAAAAAGAATATAAAATGCATATAAAGATATGAATGATTTGTTGTACGAGTGAAATGAATACGTATGGATATATGAATACACAAGCCTGTATGAATAACAATGTAAAGAAACTGTAAAGAAAAAAAAATAACAGATCTGCCAAATGAATAATGTTCACTGTTCTGCTGTCTTTGCACAAGTCAGACCCACAATCACCTGCAGGTGACATACATGACTTTACACTTGTCAAAAATAAGAGAAACCAAGCGTAACTTCTGCTTTTGAACACAATCATCTCTAAGAATTATATGAAAAGTGAAACCCCATAATGACAGTGAATAATGTCTCAGAACTGAAGGCTTGTTGTCATGTTTTTCCAAAGAAATGGAGATGTGTGGATGCCTTCAATCTTCCATCTCAATGTCATTCTCATTCTCTTGATCTGCAGTTTCATACTCATAGCTTTTATCGCTGTAGGCCTCTAAGATATTGACAATCTCATGCAAACCTTTTATCCTAGCCTGTGCTCTGATCATATCCAGAATGGAATGCATGGAATAGGCATATTCCACAATGCTCCTAGTTTTACCCTTTTCTCCTTTGTACACATATCCACCAGTGTGCACACCAATCAGATAGCAGTCTTCATCAAAAACTGGAGAGCCAGAAGATCCATGAAAGAAACAAGAGTTATAATTAATCTGGTTTTCATAAAAGTCCCATTTATCTTCAAAACTCCTCTGTGTAATCACATTAATGAAATTGATATTCTCAGATATGTGTTTATCTGCAGCCTCTTGTAGTTTTGTTTTCTCAATGATGAAGCAGGGATCTATTTTCTTGATCCCACCATCAGGATGTCCCACAATGCAGATCCCACCACTAGGAAGGGGGCCAGGACTAAAATGACTGAGCAACTCAGGACGGCCTGTGATTTCATCAACAGCATCCAGTTCAAGAAGAGCAAAGTCAAGATGACTTTTATTGGCATCTGTTATGTAACAGTAAGCAGCAATCTGTTTCTTGACCGGCACCAGGTTCACTTTTGAGTCCAGACGTTCAAAATCAAATGCAGCTTCTAAAGACTTTGTAGAAGAAAGCTTGTCTGGAGATTCGAGAAATTCCCTAACAACGTGTGCGTTAGTGAGAATAAATTGCCCAAAGAGTAGGAAGCCGGTTCCTCTGGCGAATCCCTCCACTCGAATCTGACACACCGAGTCAGAGAGTCTCATGAGCTGCTTTATTTTACACACCTCAGAGAAACTCTGAACACTTTTGTCATATTCTGCTCTGAAGAATGTTTGAACCTGAGATTTGTTCTTTAGGTTCTCTCGCTGCTTTAACGTCTCCAGTAAACCTTTATACTGGGAACGCAGAATTCTCAGAATCTCTTCAGAGTCAATTACTTTCGAGTATTTAGCTGAAGTATTTTTGGATTTCTTTGCGTTTCCCTTTTTGGTTTCTTCTGGTTCAGTGTTGACGGGATGCTGTTTAGGATCAACATTTTCTTTCAAATCAGCGGCTGAAGTTTCATTCATTTCAGGGCTGACGTCACTCAAGAAGTCATCTTGGCTGTCTGGCTGGTTTTTGTCACTGATAACAATGATCTGAAAATACTTTCGATCAAGATGCTCTACAGTGCTTGACATTACATGGTTTATCTCGCTCCCAAACTCACGGAGTGCACACTGTTTCTTGAATATTACATCTGTGAATCGTCCGTCACGGCGAAGAGCAGCCTTCAGTTTGTCTTCTTTGAACGCGTACACACAGACATCCTCAACTTTCTTCCTCAGCTCATTGTTTTTCGTTAAGCGTTTCACTTTCTCCCCTCCTTTTGTTTTAATGTAAAACATTACTAAGTTTTCTGATTCGTTGGAGAATGAAAGTCTTCCAGTTGTTTTTTTCTTTGTATCAACATTTCCAGTATTTTTGATGAAGGATATATCTAGGATCTCATCTTTTTCAATAAGACAGCAGGGGAAATCGGCCTTCACAGCAGCTCTAGGAACTTCTCCTTTGGATCTCTTGATAACTATTTCTTTATCCTTGTTGTCTTCTTTAATCTTCTTGAAAATCTTGTTTGTATTAAGAGCATCAAGCACAGTCTTGGATGTATCACATGCCACTGCATGTTTCTTGAATTTGTAGCGGAAATTGAAAGTGTGGCTTTGCCCTTCATCGCACTGTTAAATTCAAAAGAACAATAATACAAAAAACATTTATGAATAAAAGGTTTTCATAAAATGATTAGCAATATTGCATTATATTGAAATATATACAAATAATATATAGCAGGGATGCAGATCTGCACAATTTCCCAGATTTAATTTGGATTCACAAGTCACTGATCACAACAGTTCATACACTTTTTTTTTTTAATTCTTTAATTTAGGTGTATTTTTCATGAAGTAGAAGACTAGCCCACTGATTCGACAGTGATCTGCAGGACAGGAGGCTCAATACAGGTAAAGGCATATCAGTTGATAAGTACCAAGTATCATTAAAATTCACATACCTGCTGCATATGGCTTTTTGATGGACCGTCTTTAACTTCATCATTGAAAATTTTGTTTGTCCTTTCCTGAGTAAATGTCAACAAAACTGCATTGTTAATATGAGTCCACTAGTGCACACGGGTTTACTATCAAATTGTAAACTATAAGCACTGCAAAAAATGATCACTGTAAAAAGATATGGATTTTTTTGAGCAGCTATCATGCTTTGTTTTTTCAAAATGTTTTGGCTAGAGAAATTCCACACACACTTTTTCACAAGACCCTTAAATAATATTCATTCAATGATACAGATATGTCACTATTAGGCCGACCGATATATCGCATGCGATTGTCACGCGCATTTCGTCAGTAAAGCCGGTTCCCTGATTACCGCTAAATCGCCATCACCTGCTTTCAAATGGAGCGGCATTTAATAGACAGAGCCGTGGATCACTGACAAGCCACGCAATATCGCGTTCAATATCGCAGATGAATCGCCTTCGATAATGAACGCGATATTGCGTAGCTTGTCAGTGATCTACGGCTCTGATGCCGCTCCATTTGAAAGCAGGTGATGGTGATTTAGTGGTAATCAGGGAACCGGCTTTACTGACGAAATGCGCGTGACAATCTCCTGCATGCGATATATCGGTCAGCCCTAGTCACTATGCAACAAACCTTTAGAGGATCACGGCCATTGTTTCCTTTTTTCTTCCTCGTAAGATTTATTCTTTCCTAGAAAAATGGCACAAGTAACATTAAAATAGCATATTATTATTATAAATAACTGAACACACCTAAATACAATTTAGGACATTACCAAAATAGATTGAATGTTATGATATTGATACACAAATTAATCATAGACGAGTAAGGAAGCAGTGCATCCTCAATCCGTGACTTTTTGGCACGTGGCGAATGTGGATGGTGGGGCTGAGGAAGCATAGCATCACTCACTGCCAAACCGCACCTGATATGGCTCTGAGAATGAGGAAATTGCTCTTTTATTGTGAAAGCAGGCAGGACAGAAGTTGTCTCTTTTAGAGATAACAAAAGATTTTCCATACAGCCCTCCTCCAGGGGATGCAGCCATGCTCTCATGTCTCCTGTAGAGCAGCTTCCCTCATCTCTGGGCTGCCCATCTCAAGGCCGCTTAGATGGATGCTTGGAAGTCAGCAGCGGTGTGAGGGAAGGGCTGTGTTGCCTTCCTGCAGGATTCTCAACGTTGCGGCCTCTCCGGAGCAGGTGTAGACACTGCAGGGGGATGCCCTCAACAATGAGCAGACTGGGGGGAAGCCCACAGCGGCCTGGTGGCAGAGGTGTCACGCCAGGCAGGATTTGCTTGATGGTCTCTGTCAACTCTGCATCTGACCCAGCATGAGTGAACTCACCCGAAAGGGGGAAGCTCAGCATCATCTTCTGTAGAGGACAGTAGCCCGCTCTCCAATGCAGCCATCGATCTTCACCTAGAGCACTGAATGACATGCTGGGTCCCCCATGAGAAGGACCTGGCATCACCTGGCAGTTCAATGGCACATGAAATGGCAGAGGAGTGGGAGGTCAGTGGGGGCTGGCCTGGCGGAAGCTCTCCCACTGTAACCCTCAGGTCTCCAAAAGTGTTAAAGGTGCCGTGTGTAATTCATCTAACGGTGATGTTGCCAATTGCAATATAGAGAAGCTAAAGTGGCCAACACAGGACAAATATGTCCTCTGAGACAGCAGAGAGTAGCTTGTCAATCAAACTCACTCTGTAGAGCAGATTGTCCGTTTTGGGCTACTGTCGAAACATGCCGGTGCAAAATGGTGACTTAACATGTAAGGAGAGCCGCGGTGTATGTAGATAGAAATGGCTCATTCTAAGGTAATAAAAACATAACCGTTCATTATGTAAGGTCTTTATACACCACTGAAAACATACAGTAGAAATGTATATTATATTGCATTTCTGTCAATAGATCCTCCTAAAACATTGCACCTTTAACCATGCCTGTGGCTCTGCATTGTGCAAAGGCAGCATTCTGGGTAACAGCAGAGGGGACTTGTTCCTTAACGAGGAAGGTGAGTCTCGACCAGTGTCGACATAGTCATTATTCACACAATGAGGACATAAATTATCCATGAATGCTGTCTTAGTATGCTCTCGGACCAGGCATGTGAGACAGTGATCGTGGCCGTCAGATAAAGACGGGAACCTACCTTGTTGTCTGATTTGCTCTTTTAGAAAAAAAAGCCCTTTTTGACTGAAGCACCCAGGGGAGAATCACTGCACTTATCAATGCACTGGCAAAAACACCACTGAATGTGCCCTCTTCACCAGTCCAGAGAGATCCCCACACTGCAACTTTTTTCCAAGCTGATTTGGAAAGAGTGATCACTGCTGCAACACTTGGCTCTGAAGCAAATATCTCAACGAGTGGATGTGAGCCGCCATTTTAAGGGACTTTCACACCGTTCTAGGAACTCAGTTATAGGAACTATCCACAAGGGTGGTTCCCTGAGAACTAAATATTCCTCTAGGGCCATTTTCCTGGTTGCATTCGCACTGCCAGTAGTAAACTCTGAGGTGACGTAATCCATGCTTGTTGTGACTTTTATTTTGACTGTGCTGAGAAAGCTAGAACCTGAGCACACAGCGCTCCTATTCTCCATCTTCATTAGTTTATAATCTGTCTAATTGTCCTGTCAAATAGAACTGTTATACAGAGAAAGTAGACATCCAATCTCATAGGTGACCTATTTTAATCTCAAAAAGGTGAATTCTCACCATGAGGAGTTTGCATCTGTGACAACTAAAGTCTTTCCCAGTCTCTGCGGTGCATACATGCCAAAAAGTAGGTACTTCCACCATTAGTTCTAGGTACTATGAAATGGTTCCTCTGGTGTGAAAGCCCCTTTATATAACCGTATGTACCAAGGAGTGGATTGGCATACAAATTCCACACAAAAATAGAGGGTATGCACGTGACGTCACCGTCGACCGTTATGACTGCTGTCACGCCCACTAAGTGGCAAAAGACTGAGCGGCAGCATTGGTTTTCAGCGCGAATGCCGCGAAAAACACACAAAACACATCCAAAATGGAAAAGGGCTTTGTGATTGACCGTAAAAATAGCTTTGACACAAAACCTGAGGTAAAGACTGCCAAAAGCTACAGAAACAATCAGTGGCGGACTGGGACAGTAAATTTGACTCCACCCCAGGCCACCTCTGCTGCTGCAGTCACCACCACCAAATTCATGTGTCCACCAGCCTGCTAAACTTATAGGGTAACCCTATTAGTTGATGTAACAGGTAGAACTAAACAGGTAAACCCTCAAAAACTCACTAGGAATAGACCATCTATACTACCACACCAAAGACAAATATAAAATTGGCTTACACATTTTAAGAAGGGATAATAAAAGATACATATTCACATGTTAAAATATTTATATTTTATATATTTCCAATGCTCAACTCAAGTATATCAAAAGTATCAGAAACACAAACAAAAACAACACAAACACAAACAAACGGTTCGGGTTTGTTTCATAGTTTTAGAGTCACGGTTTCGGTACCGTTGTTACAACGGCGTTGTATGTGCTATATTTATCGGAAAACTATACTTTCAAATATATATATATATATTTTTTCTCATATTATTTAGAATATTCTAACTACAAAAAACAGCACAATTAAATATAATAGATTAAAGATACAAATAAAATAAACTGACTTAAGTTTTTTTTTTAGGGAGGTCTAGCATTAGTTTTTAGGTACAGAAATTGAATAAAGTAATAATGTAAAACAGCATTGCATTTTGGACTATACATTAAAGATTATTCTTTATTAAAGTTACAAAAGCTTTTTAATCAAGAGCAGTGAGTGATTTCTTCGTTGTTGCTGTTCAATTAAAATAAAGACTGTCACTTTAAGAGAATGCACTGATACAGTGTTCGTATTTAACAAGAGTGAATGGTTTGTCCACGGTTTTATTTATTTTTTTCATCGCTGTTGTTGTAATGTCTGGGAACCCAGAATGTTCATCCATCAACAGAAACATATATTAACTGAACCCTGATTGTTTTACGTGTTATTTATATTAAACCATATTACAGATGCTTCGTCAGATTTAAGTTGAACAGCGGTCCGAGCGCGTGCCGAACCGAGTGTGGAGAACCAAACGGATCGATTTTTTCCCCCACCCCTGGTAAATATTATGTAAATGTAATTCTGACAGACCCGTTCCCTTACCGGCGAACATGGCTGGGATTTTGCAGCAACTTGCTGCGTCTGTGGCCAGGGCTTTTCTCCTTTTTATGCGTTCTCTCTCTGCTCCTCCTTTGCGTTTACGCTCCATTTTTTGCACTATTTTTCAAGATAAAGCCTGCCTCTGGGTATAGCCGATTAGGCAGTGCTTCGCTGATGTTGGGTCATGTGGTGGTGTCATTTTCACTCCGCGATCGCCTGATTCGTAGATTCATAAGTGCGTCAATTAATTCGCAGTTGCATACAGCCTATTGCACGTCAGTCTGATCGACAGCACAGCGGCAGCCGGCAGGCCAGAATGACCATCAGGCCACCGGGAAATGTCCCGGTGCTCCCGATGGCCAGTCCGCCCCTGGAAACAATAAGCAAATGGATCACTGCAATTCACAGAAAGAGAAACATGGATTTGTAGTTATCATTTTGTGAAATTGTTGGATTTCGAGGTAAAATCATACCATATATATTGTATTGTTATATATTATGTTGACAACTCATCAATTAAATATTTTCCATCTTATATTCTGTATAATTGGGTATTTTTAAATAAACACTGACAAAAACTATACTATAAAACTATATATGTTTTAGGGCTGGACAATATGATGATATATATAACATTGATATAAGTGATTATGCGGATTTAAACCTACCTATTTTGTATAAAATATTCACAGGCAGATTAGCTTTATGTATTTCCCCAGCGTCGAAATCAGGCACATATAAAAGTCATGAAACACGACTCCTGGCGGCATGTTTATATCCATGGATTAGTTTATTTGACAGGTTGTAAGGAACACTTTCGAGCCAAACCTTTAGTGTAATCATTAGTTTTACTCGCGTTTTCGCCGTTTCCCCTATTAAATCCAGTCATGCAGTAGGAGTAGGTTCCTTTACCACTCAGTCCAGCTGAGTGAACGCGTTCTGGCGGGAAAGTGACGTCGATGCATGCACGGTTATTTCCTGGTTGTCGTTAAGCCAGCTCGGGCATTTCCGGAGAACTGTTCATTATGTACTCGTTGCACATCGACACAAAACCATCAATGGTTGACTTTTTAATGTTGTATTTATATTTTAATGCATTTATCACATTTACCTAATTTGCCAATAAACAGTTTTATGATTTCAATAAAGATGACGCTATTGGGACCATTTAAAAACGCTGTGTAGACACACACGCATTTTTCCCCCAGCACTTCAAATGTTGTTTTTAATGTGATGACCACAAACATTTGTTCATCCTTCTGAGATTGTCCTCATTGTAAAACCGAACGTTTAAAAAATGTAGGAAATTCAACATTTGATAGAAAACAGAAAACACTTAAAAATAATTACCACTTTAACCAGCAGGTGGCGGCAAAGCATTTATTTGCGCATATATCAGCCATTTAATCGTTTCTCAGCCTCTAATCGTTTTTCACTACGTTTTTGACTAAATATTAAACATTATAAATAACTAGGTTTAAAAATACATTTTTGTCAATGTGAAGTGTGAAGTATGAAGTACTCACAAAATCTTATAAAAAACAAATTTTCTTGTGAATGAATGACACAGAAAGCGATCACCACGTTTCCCTTTGTAAACACAGAAGCTGTCAGTCAGTGCAGCGCAAGATCAATGATTTCAGCGCACTTGTGAAAACACACATTTTGTTGAATTAATCTAATTAAAGTGCACAAAAAAATATTTAATTTTTGAAGCTTTTTTCACATAAAAGTGTGAAAACTGATGGGCGAAATGAATTTAGCCGAGGAGGAACACTAAGGTACGTCTTTATTAATTTATTTTTATGCTGTCTTACGTTTGAATAACTAAATTAATGCCATTGAGTTTAAATTTAAGTGACTATATTCTGATAATAAACTAAGTATTACACTACTGATGCTCAACACACCGGCAAATGTCATCTCACCGGCTTATATTAATGCGGAAGTTCTAAAGAACACTCCGTGGATATAGTCCATTCCATTGGCCGTTTTTATACAATTCCGAGGTGATTGTAATTCCCAAGCGAATCTTTATTTGTCAGCCAACAACATAAAGTCGAACGTGAGTGCCAGATAGGGAACTTTATTTCTTAGACCTGAATCCTTATTTTTATGACCTTACCTGTACATTATCACCAGTTTGTGATGCCCTTCTGGCTCCACTGTTGCGGTCAGTCTGCGTTTTCTAAAATAGACATTCCACAATCTTCACCATAAGCATTTAGACTTAGGCTAAACATTTCAAAGCAATGAAATGTTTAGCGCAATACAAAACATATAGAATGACAATAGCCAAGTTTAGAAATGTGAAAATCATGTATAAATCAAGTGCATAATATTTTGCATTTTGTCACCGGAAAAAAATCCAAAATGCTTTTGTTAGGCCCACTCATTTTCTTCTCTGGTGTTGATCAAGAAAGGGTGATGTTGGCAATTCAGCGTTTCTGTGAAAAGTACAAATGATGAACTCAAGATTATCTCAAAGAAATCTGATTAAAATCTATACTACATTACTGATGTATGCCTAGAGGAGCGTGGGGCACAAACTAACGGGGTTAGTTGTAACACACGTGGTTTAAATACTTCCACACACGGATGATACAACTGCCATTATCAACTTTTATAGATGTCTGCTGAGAAACCATGGGGAAAAGGTGAATGAGAGGAAGAGCCTGAACATTCAGAAAATATTATTTCAAGAAATGTTCAGCATTTGTACCTACTGGCTCGCCTATTTATCTCGTGTTCTTAGTGTTCACTGTCAATCCACAAAATTATTTAAATTTAAAAAAAAAAAAATCCATTAATTTATATGAAAGAAATAATAATTGTCTTATTGACAAAATATTTTAGTTTGTCATGTATATTTTTTAAATTAATTCAGATAACATGCTGTCAACCCTCCCGTTTTTTCCGGGTTTCTCACGTTTTTTAGCTCTTTTCCCGCTGTATTCCCGTAAAATATCCCGTATTTTTACGCTCTGATTGTGTTAACTCAGAACACGCAACTATCTGTCTGTGAAGTGGCTTGCACTTGGGTTGCTACACCTCCAGTCAAGCAGGTGGCAGTATACAGACAGTAGCTTAGGCTACTATCGAAGAAGAAGAAGACAGCTGCAGCAAAGGGCGGGAGGAAAAAGCAAAAGTAGCGGGAACTGAACTTCAAGGAGAGTAGAGTAACGTAGATGAGTGTGATGTGTGATGATAGATCAGGACGCCGACGGCCAAAATCACATACCCACCAACCAAAACCGAGGACATTATGCCGATATTTGACTAAATGGGAGACCACCTTCCACTACCTGACAAGCAGCCATGTAGGTCCAAATTATGCCTCTGAAGGGTGACAAGGTTGTCTTTACTACCTCTTTCACACATTCTTTCTGTCTGTCTCTTTCTCTGTTGCTTTCTCACTCTTACCCCCAACATTAAGCTAAAACATATTGTAGCAAATGAAAATGTGTAAGTAATGTTCATTTTGTTCATAAATAAAGCACTTTAAACGTATCCATTGGTCTGCCATTCTTTAATATATATTGTGTAGTTATAAACTCTAAGCACTAATCATTAACAGTCTTTTTTTTTTTTTTTTTTTAAGTTTGTGGGTAATAATCGTGCAAAAAAATCCCTTATTTTGGGGATGGATTCCGGGAAATCTCCCTTATTTTCAGTGTTCAATGTTGACAGCTTTGGGGCATGCTGTCACATTTCCCTTCCCTTCTTTCGGGGTAAATAAAGAAAAACGTATACACTGTATTAATGAAACAAAGACACATTTTTGTACCAGACACATATGAAATTAATGTGGAACAAATGAAATTCTCTGAACCCTAAGAACACAAACTGAGAAAGTCAAGCGTTAGTTTGTGCACCGCGCTCCATAATTCTCAGGTTTATATATTTGGATTATATATGCATAAAATGAATTTTCCACACAACCAAATCGCAAGATGATATCCGGGATGCTAACGGGAAATTTGCTGAATTATCAAGCAACGCGAGGAGATTATTTATAAAACTACCTTTGGATTAGTGTTTGCACTTAATATTTTTGAAAACAGTAGGTAAATTAAAGCTTGTACTGCACAGTATTCAGTAAGCATCTGATTGCAGACACTTTCGTCTCGTTCACCAAAGCCGCTCCGATTCCCATTGTTCGGTGAAGGACGCATTCATTGATTTAATGTCCAACCAATAATAGCCTATTCCCTTTCTAGGGCGCAGTCTTTGAGAGCAGCGGGGAAAAGCGCCTCACAACAGAGACGACCCTGATAGTGATTCGATTTGTTCACGAATAATAATCTAAACACCTTTTATGTTCAATGCAAGTTTTTTTGGGATTGTAAATGCTTTCACAAATAATCCACAACGCGCATTTGATCCTTTACATCATTGGTTTGTTTTATTACCATGTGAAAACATATTATAAGCTAGGTGTTTGCAGTGATTTAGGTTTAAATTGTTGAGATAATTGAAATCATTCGAGAAAACATTCATGCTAGAAATGTATTAAAAGTTGTAGTAAACATCTAGGGTAATAGTATTATATTTTGTTGAATATGATATTTTGTTACCTTATGTAAATGAAGCAGGAGAAAGTGCGTATCATCTGTTTTCCTATGAGTGCGTGATCTAAGTGCGCGCAAAAGATTTCAAATTCTTCTTGTGTTTTGACGAGTTACAGACCATTGTAAAAGCTGCATACTGCCACCTATGTTGGAGTGAGTAAAATCAAAGAACAGTCTATCTCTAGACCCGTGTCACGTTGAAATAATCAATTTCTACCTATAAAGGTTTGTGTTAGATTTTCCATACACACCTGGTCAGACCAGGTGTGCCAGACACCTATGAATTTACAGGTGCTGGTCATATAATTAGAATATCATCAAAAAGTTGATTTATTTCATTAATTCCATTCAAATAGTGAAACTTGTATATTATATTCATTCATTACACACAGACTGATATATTTCAAATGTTTTTTTCTTTTAATTTTGATGATTATAACTGACAACTAAGGAAAATCCCAAATTCAGTATCTCAGAAAATTAGAATATTACTTAAGACCAATACAAAGAAAGGATTTTTTAGAAATCTTGGCCAACTGAAAAGTATGAGCATGTGCAGCACTCAATACTTAGTTGGGGCTCCTTTTGCCTGAATTACTGCAGCAATGCGGCGTGGCATGGAGTCTATCGGTCTGTGGCACTGCTCAGGTGTTATGAGAGCCCAGTTTGCTCTGATAGTGGCCTTCAGCTCTTCTGCATTGTTGGGTCTGGCAAAATTGCATCTTCCTCTTCACAATACCCCATAGATTTTCTATGCTGGCCAATTAAGAACAGGGATACCATGGTCCTTAAACCAGGTACTGGTAGCTTTGGCATTGTGTGCAGGTGCCAAGTCCTGTTGGAAAATGAAATCTGCATCTCCATAAAGTTGGTCAGCAGCAGGAAGCATGAAGTGCTCTAAAACTTCCTGGTATACGGCTGCGTTGACCTTGGACCTCAGAAAACACAGTGGGCCAACACCAGCAGATGACATGGCACTTCAAACCATCACTGACTGTGGAAACTTTACACTGGACCTCAAGCAACATAGATTGTGTGCCTCTCCTCTCTTCTTCCAGACTCTGGGACCATGATTTCCAAAGGAACTGCAAAATTTACTTTCATCAGAGAACATAACTTTGGACCTTTTTGTCTTTAGCCCAGGCGAGACGCTTCTGACGCTGTCTGTTGTTCAAGAGTGGCTTGACACAAGGAATGCGACAGCTGAAACCCATGTCTTGCATACGTCTGTGCGTAGTGGTTCTTGAAGCACTGACTCCAGCTGCAGTCCACTCTTTGTGAATCTCCTCCACATTTTTGAATGGGTTTTGTTTCACAATCCTCTCCAGGGTGCGGTTATCCCTATTGCTTGTACACTTTTTTTCTACCACATCTTTTCCTTCCCTTCGCCTCTCTATTAATGTGCTTGGACACAGAGCTCTGTGAACAGCCAGCCTCTTTTGCAATGACCTTTTGTGTCTTGCCCTCCTTGTGCCCCCTAAGGTGTCAATGGTCATCTTTTGGACAACTGTCAAGTCAGCAGTCTTCCCCATGATTGTGTAGCCTACAGAACTAGACTGAGAGACCATTTAAAGGCCTTTGCAGGTGTTTTGAGTTAATTAGCTGATTAGATTGTGGCACCAGGTGTCTTCAATATTGAACCTTTTCACAATATTTTAATTTTCTGAGATACTGAAGTTGGGATTTTCCTTAGTTGTCAGTTATAATCATCAAAATTAAAAGAAATAAACATTTGAAATATATCAGTCTTGTGTAATGAAAGAATATAATATACAAGTTTCACTCAATTAGTGAAATAAATCAACTTTTTGATGATATTCTAATTATATGACCAGCACCTGTATACTCTACTAAGCGTACTTCAATACCTGTTCAAGCGGGCTGACGTCTCCACCAGTTTTGGGGCACTATCACCTGGTACTAAGCTCTTTAATGCTCCTCCACTAAACCCTATCACTTGAGAGTATAGAAGATCTCTAGTGCCTATTCTGCAGCGCTGCTCAATAACCAATGACTCCAGTTGTTGTCCTTACATGCTTTTAATCAAATCACGTCCGGAAGAGTTCTCATCAATCTCTCTCCAATCAAAGAATACAGCAGGTTTATAGGATTTCAGGTACATCTCACAGTCCCATGATCTATTACTCATAATCATTAGTCTTAATATTGGTTCAGATTTAAGAAAAACGACTTCCTCTGCCATGCTTACTGGCAGAGTAGCTAAATTTAGATTACTGAATCACAGGATCATCAAAAAAAAATATCACCGGGTTAATATTTCACTGATTACTCAATCAAAACAATTTTCATAGACTATTTTTTTATCTCTAGAAGGATGCGGTTTAGCCAGCACAGCAGAATTCTTCCACTTGTTACAACACACAGTCCTAGTGACTATTTCTCTATTTCAATGTAAGCTTGTTAGGTGTGTAAGAAAAAATAAATGTTAGACAAAAAACGTTAGTTCATAATTTATTAGTTCAAAAATAATAATATTAGTAGTAATATTAATAGTAATATTCTATAACTTTATACCCGATTATTTTGCCTCTTTGTCTAAGTTGCTTTTAATTAGTGATTTACCTTCATTTTCCCAAGAAGAATCTCTATTTTATAATTATATTTCAATGATATAATTAGTTAATTTGTCTATTCCATTTCCTTGCATCCCTGTATGTGCTGGTATCCAGCAGAATTGAAGCTAATTTATTTTTATTTATTGCAGTTCACAGCTCAAAAACAAAGAGACACATGCAAAAGATTGTGAATGAAATTACTAAGATCTGTTTTTGTACAGGCCTTATAGAAAATAGAAAATAAGGCAGAAATATAGTAATCAAAATTGATCCTAGATGCTTCACATACATATTGTTTAACAAAAAATATATATATTTTTCTGTTGATGACTGGCAATATATAAATAAAGTCTACTTTGATTTTATGAAAAACAGAAAAAAAGTAAATGGTTTCTGTAGTCAGGTTTTGTTGAGCTCATAATAGAACATCATGTAGAAAAACATATTCAGTTGACTAAATAATACATGAGATAAATACCCATATATTGCTTCATATCTGATTATTTTACACAAGATCCAGGTGGTGGTAAAGGGACTTTGCTAATGTTTTGTGTGAATGAAATTCAAATTATCAAGTACTTTATAGGCAGAGGTAGAACAAAAATAGAAATGGCAACTGAAATGGCAAAAAAACAAACAAAAAAAAAACTATGATTTTTAAACTCTGAATTTTGGTGTATGCAAGCTGACTGATGATACCATAGATTTTTTGTGTTCTTTAAAAACACTCAATCCTGCCACTAAGCAGCATTAAAATATCAAGACATTTTTTCTCTCATTCAGTTATTCACAAAGGTAATTAAGATCTCATGAATATTTATTTGAGGTATTGAGTAAATGCAAACAAACAAGAACACAAATAAAAGAAAGAAACAACTGCTATACAGATTTGTGACATAAAAAAAAAAAAAAAGCACAAATTGTCCTTCAAAATGTCAGTAGCTCTGAGCAGTTATTTAATATTAATTCAGAGACATTTATAATAAATAGAACATAACTGAAATAATAAAACAGCATTCTTGTTATATGCATTCACTTTTGATGAAACAGATTTGAAGTTTACAGTACAAAACATGAGCTTAATAACCAAAATGAGATATTTTCTTCATATTTTTTTATCAGTAACTTTAAAGTCTGATCTGTTAAATAATGAACAATTAAACAAAATACTCAAACAAAAGACAGAAGCATTCCTGTAGGCAGAGATGGGCAGTATTTTAATTAAATGTATTTAAAATACGTATTTAATTACTTTTGTAATTTGTATTTTCCTTAAAAAATCAAATGTAATTTGTAATTAAATACTTTGAGAGACAGTATTATGTATTTAAAAAATTTCAAATACATTCAAATATATTATTTTATTCTCGCATACAATAACTTTCATCACCAGGTTTAAGGGTAGGGAAGGTCATTTTCGGAGAAGCTAGCAATAGCGAGCTAGCTTTGCAAGCATAAGAATCCCAACCTCCCTTCAGAGCGTCTCCAAAGCCACGCCTCCTCCAAAACACATGAACACGCACAGCAGTGCAAAAGCGTCATGAGAGACTGCGTAAAACTACTTTATGTCTCAAAGCACATAACATTACAATAATAATGAACATAAACAACTTAGAGAGCACAGACCTGTAGCATCTGACTGCTGCACATTCATTTCGGCATTGATAGCGTTGCCATTGAAACGCAGTCACAAACCACTCTGAGTATAATGTCACGGGTTGCCATCTCTTAATTACAGTAGTTACGGCATGAACGCATCATAAGCTCATTGTTTTGTCTCAGGAGGAACTGTAACGGTGCAGTCACACAGGACATTGGCGTCAACGCTAAGCAATCTGATTGGCTGGCGCTTGCGTTGGTGCTTGAAAAGTTGAGAAATTTTCAACTGCTGCGGTGAGCAACGCGAGTCAAGCGACCCACAATTCAGTTCGGCAACACATGACATCACCCATTCAAAGTAAAAGAAAAGTGTTAACGCCTACGGCCTGTGTGAATGCACCGTAAAACGCGGCTGCTGTTTCGATTGTGGAGTTCATGAGTGATGTCTGTCTTACTTTGCATAGCAAGTAGGGCTGCACGATTAATCGCATGCGATTGTCACGCGCATTTCGTCAGTAAAGCCGGCTCCCTGATTACCGCTAAATCTAAATAGACAGAGCCGTAGATCACTTACAAGCCACGCAATATCGCGTTCATTATTGAAGGTGATTCATCTGCGATATGAACGCGATATTGCGTGGCTTGTCAGTGAACTACGGCTCTGTCTATTAAATGCCGCTCCATTTGAAAGCAGGTGATGGCGGTAATCAAGGTCAGAAGCAGGTAAAGAAGCTGCTTTTGTGCTCAGTCAAACTGCTTTAAGGTAAAGTATCTAGTAAAATATACTATCAGATATTATTCACTGAATTTTAAAAAGATTAACGCAAATGGCTAGAACTTGTAAATTTACTTAGACTGCTAGCTAAAGCATGACGTGCGCTGTCTAGCGATGCGCGGATCGCAGTTATATCCGCAGGTGAATTTCTTAGAATTTCTTAATTCTACTGTTAAATAGTTGTTAGTGATTTTGAATGCTTTGGCTATACATAACTGAGAGCAACTCTCTCTTACGTGTATCTAACTGCACTGTTACTCTCGCACTTGTGATTGTGTGTGAATTTTGTTTGTATTTTTATATTTTCAAATTACAAATTTCTTGTATTTTCACAGCAGTATTTTGTACTTTATTTAAATACATTTGATGAGTAAGTATTTGTAATTTGTAACTAAATTTTTGATATATTTGTGCCCATCTCTGCCTGTAGGTCATTTACTGGTCAAACATGTTCTCATCCTGATGGTGAAAGGTCAGAGGTCAAAACTGAATCTTTAAACTTCAAAATAAGATTCTAAAGAGACTAACGTGAGACTTTTTCTTCCCTTTTCAGCCACATATTAAATGTTCTTCTGCATGTAAAGTAACCGTCACTGATGTGAAGATGCTGTACCTTCAGAGCACTACAGTTGTGTATGTGGGGTTTGCTATTTTGGCTTCATCTGGAAGTAAAGGGACAATGGGAGGTAAGAGCAACACACACACACACACATACAGAAAACTCATACAAAGAGACACACAGAAGTGTTAAAGCTGCAGTCTCTCACTGGACACTTCAGGAAGAGTGTGTAGATTAAAAAGTGCAAACAGTTTCCCTTTATTGTTTTCTTTGTTCTCATACATCATCAAAGATGCGGCTACGAGATGCAGAGGTCGAGAGGTAATGTCCTCCAGCATACCTACAGAGAGACAATGACTTCCATTAACAATGAGAGAACTCCATGTTCTTCAATGAAATACTTGAAAATGCCTAATTTCCTAACAGTTTCTTCTTGTAACTTATACTTGAAATTGCCATTGTGTGCAGCAAATATCAATGATCTCATGATAAATAGCTTGTAATATTAACCATTTTTAAGTCACTTTCTGTAAAAGCATCAGTGAGTAAATGTAAATCAGCAATGTCTGTAGAAATCCCTGAATGTCTACTTAATATCACAAAAGGTAATTAGCTGAGTTATATAATATAATATATATATATATTATATTTTATATATACATTTACACACACATTTAATATACATATACATTTAAATATAGAAAAAAATTCTTGAATAACCAATTAATATTTATCTTAATATTCTCACCTTTAACTTTAAAGTCTGATCGGTTAAACAATGAATTATTAAAGGTGCAATATGTAATATTTCTGTCCGCTAGAGGTCGCTAGAGGCCTATTCAAAACAAAGGCGTAGCTTGATGACGCCAAGTTTGAGCGAGAAATCTTGGGTCTTCACATCACAGCCGGTGGAAATAATCGGAATAGGCCTTGGGAAGAAATCATGTTCATGGATGCGATTATTAACATTACTGTAGTATGAAGCAGAGCAGGAGCGAGTGTTGTGGAGCTGAACGAGGAGCTGGAGCGATTGCGCGACACTCGCCTCACGAGCAGCGGGACATTTATTATGACACAGTCGCCGGCGCCGCTTCCACTTTTCCAGTCATGAGTATGAGGTAACGCAGCTCTGTTTATCATATTAGATACATTTGAGAGTGTTGCGTTCGCTCGGCGGCTGCTGTGAGACTCTGTTACACACTGCTGTAAGATAGATCCATTTTACAATATCATATTAAATGCTGGATGACTGTGTTGATAAATGGCATGCAATTAATTTTAAAACGTATTGTATGATGGAGAAAATTCTGTATTACTGTTACTAAAAATAAAGCTGCATCTGATTATGCTATGTTAGCTATTTCACAAAACTTTTTCTCTGAGGCATGGTAAAGCATGGTACTCGCAAAAAAATCAAGAGAATTTGATTTAAACAATAAGACTAAACGTGTTGAGATATATAACTATAATTCGTTTTCTGTCTATAAATATATCAAAACAGTTGTTCCCTTGTCTATTAAAACATGTAATATATTAAAGCGTCTTTGGTGTTTCCAAGGTTTCCACAAAATAAAACCGGAAACTGAGGGTAACGCGATTGACAGGCAACTCCTCACACGTCCCGGAGCCTTGGTTAAAATTGCAATTTTCTCACAGTTGACAAATAGTTGGAAACATTTGGGATATTGTAAGTACTCAAGTGAACAAAATATAGAACACTTGCCTAGTGGTTTCTGGATATTTTACTGCAAAAATCTTACATATTGCACCTTTAAATAAAATAGTCAAACAAAAGAAAGAAGCATTTCCTGTAGGTTATTTACTGGTGGGTTTACCTTCTTTTTTACATGGGTAAAAAGTGTTGTATAAAAAATAACAATTTATGAATCCTTAAATATGTAAAACATTTAAATTTAAATATATTGTCAATGTCATATACCTATGGAAGCCCGTTTCCGCCACTAAAAAAAAAAAAAAAAAAAAAAAGCCACTTAAAAAAAAAAAGCCACTAAAAAAAAAAAAAAAAAAGATTAATTGCGACTTTTTATCTCAGAATTGCGAGTTATAAAGTCAGAATTCTGAGATATAAAGTCGCAATTGCGTGATAAAAAGTCAGAATTCTGAGATATAAAGTCGCAATTGCGTGATAAAAAGTCAGAATTCTGAGATATAAAGTCACAATTGCGTGATAAAAAGTCAGAATTCTGAGATATAAAGTCGCAATTGCGTGATAAAAAGTCAGAATTCTGAGATATAAAGTCGCAATTGCGTGATAAAAAGTCAGAATTCTGAGATATAAAGTCGCAATTGCGAGTTATAAAGTCAGAATTCTGAGATATAAAGTCGCAATTGCGTGATAAAAAGTCAGAATTCTGAGATATAAAGTCGCAATTGCGTGATAAAAAGTCAGAATTCTGACTTTTTTTCTCGCAATTAACTGATGGTCAGTATCTATGGAAGCCCGTTTCCGCCACTAAAAAAAAAAAAAAAAAAACGCCACTTAAAAAAAAAAAAAAAAAAAAAGATTAATTGCGACTTTTTATCTCAGAATTGCGAGTTATAAAGTCAGAATTCTGAGATATAAAGTCGCAATTGCGTGATATAAAGTCAGAATTCTGAGATATAAAGTCGCAATTGCGTGATAAAAAGTCAGAATTCTGAGATATAAAGTCGCAATTGCGTGATAAAAAGTCAGAATTCTGAGATATAAAGTCGCAATTGCGTGACAAAAAGTCAGAATTCTGAGATATAAAGTCGCAATTGCGTGATAAGTCAGAATTCTGAGATATAAAGTCGCAATTGCGTGACAAAAAGTCAGAATTCTGAGATATAAAGTCGCAATTGCGTGATAAAAAGTCAGAATTCTGAGATATAAAGTCGCAATTGCGTGATAAAAAGTCAGAATTCTGAGATATAAAGTCGCAATTGCGTGATATAAAGTCAGAATTCTGAGATATAAAGTCGCAATTGCGTGATAAAAAGTCAGAATTCTGAGATATAAAGTCGCAATTGCGTGATAAAAAGTCAGAATTCTGAGATATAAAGTCGCAATTGCGTGATAAAAAGTCAGAATTCTGAGATATAAAGTCGCAATTGCGAGTTATAAAGTCAGAATTCTGAGATATAAAGTCGCAATTGCGTGATAAAAAGTCAGAATTCTGAGATATAAAGTCGCAATTGCGTGATAAAAAGTCAGAATTCTGAGATATAAAGTCGCAATTGCGAGTTATAAAGTCAGAATTCTGAGATATAAAGTCGCAATTGCGAGTTATAAAGTCAGAATTCTGAGATATAAAGTCGCAATTGCGTGATAAAAAGTCAGAATTCAGACTTTTTTCTCGCAATAAACTGATGGTCAGTGTCTCTGTCTATAACAGTGCATCAACGATAGCTGTGCTGCCGTGAAGTCTGAAGCTGTTGGTGTATAAAATGTGCCACTTCAGCTTTGTCTGATTTATTGCGCCTCCGCCACAGCTGATTCTTCTTCTCCTTATGATTATTATGATATTGTTATTATCGTGCAAAATTCATTCGCAAAGTAAGAACTGTGAGAAATAACGTTTCACAGTAGTGAGAAAAAGTCAGAAATTCTGACTTTATATCACGCAATTGCGACTTTATATCTCAGAATTCTGACTTTTTATCACGCAATTGCGACTTTATATCTCAGAATTCTGACTTTATATCACGCAATTGCGACTTTATATCTCAGAATTCTGACTTTATATCACGCAATTGCGACTTTATATCTCAGAATTCTGACTTTATATCACGCAATTGCGACTTTATATCTCAGAATTCTGACTTTATATCACGCAATTGGGACTTTATATCTCAGAATTCTGACTTTATATCACGCAATTGCGACTTTATATCTCAGAATTCTGACTTTATAACTCGCAATTCTGAGATAAAAAGTCGCAATTAATCTTTTTTTTTTTTTTTAGTGGCGGAAACGGGCTTCCATAAGTATCTCTGTCTATAACAGTGCATCAACGATAGCCGTGCTGCCGTGAAGTCTGAAGCTGTTGGATGTATTAAAATGTGCCACTTCATCTTTGTCTGATTTATTGCGCCTCCGCCACAGCTGATTCTTTTTCTCCTTATGATTATTATGATATTGTTATTATCGTGTAAAATTCATTAGTGTATCCATTCTGTTAAAAACAACTTTTATTGTCCAAATACCTCGACTGTAATTTGCAGAATTGCATGATTCTACCCTTGAGTTGCAAAGTTAATGAAACATGATAGGTATTGGTTGTTTTAGTATTAAGCCCACTAGATGGCAGTAAAAGCTGTTTTTTTCTCCTTGAAACGCTGTGTACAAGGTTACCGTGGAAACATTCTATATGCATATATTCCTGCATAATGCATATGTCCGGAGACTAATCTTTATGTGTCTCCTCCAGTAAAATCAATATTTCTTTATTGGTAAATCGGCGCTAAAAATAATCATTTATGATGTCCTCTATTTTATGTATAAAAATAACAAAGCAGCAATCCTGATGGTCTATTTAATGTATAATAATAACAAAGCAGTAATCCTGATGGTCAGTCGCAATGAAAGGAAACGCAAGCAAAGTAAGAACTGTGAGAAATAACGTTTAACAGTAGTGAGAAAAAGTCAGAAATTCTGACTTTATATCACGCAATTGCGACTTTATATCTCAGAATTCTGACTTTATAACTCGCAATTGCGACTTTATATCTCAGAATTCTGACTTTATAACTCGCAATTGCGACTTTATATCTCAGAATTCTGACTTTATAACTCGCAATTGCGACTTTATATCTCAGAATTCTGACTTTTTATCACGCAATTGCGACTTTATATCTCAGAATTCTGACTTTATAACTCGCAATTCTGAGATAAAAAGTCGCAATTAATCTTTTTTTTTTTTTTTTTAGTGGCGGAAACGGGCTTCCATATATACCATACATTGTCTTTTAAAAAAAAGAGTTCTGAGTGACAGCATAAAAATGCATGAGAAAAACAGTGTTCTCAAGCTATTAGTTCCCATAACTGAAAGTATGTGTTTATATTGTGAGATATAGTACTACAGACCTCCTGTTATCTGTTTCCAGCGGTTCTTCTCCAGTAAAGTCCAATGGTTCAACGTCTTGTAGTAATTCGACCTTGTCGTTTCGATCTCTACGAGACTGAGCTGCACACACACACAAACCCAACGCTCTTTATCACATCTGACCGAGAAGTCAAAGCAGGAGTATTTTCCAGTAAGACTAACAGAGTGAATCCTCCTCACCTCTGCCAGAGTCTGTGCTGGAGCCATCCGTGTCCTTCAGCTCCGAGTACACACTTCTGCTCCTCCCGGCATATCTTTCCCTCTGTTCACTGTAGCGTTCCCTCCAATCCTGACAGACATATAAACAGGGTTCAGACAGGTACAATATCAGTGATTACCAGGGAATCATTACCCTCATCATTAACTGTGAGGCAGTTTAGGCAGAAATAAACTCACTCTCCGTCTGTTCTCGCCATCCTCTGTCCTCTGCCGTTTTCTTCTTTCTGAAAACCAGAGCAACTATTAGAGCATTTTAAAGACAATGAAATTATAACATGATATATAATTTTTTTTATTTGATATAATTTACAAATTTAACCTATAGTACCTCTCCGGATGAGTTCTCTCCCCTCGTCCACCAGGTCAGAGGTCAGATCATTCTCACCCATAAACTGCTGGAAGCCCAGCAAATTCAGACAGCGTGTGCCCAGACTAGAAAGAACAAAGGAAAAACAAAGAGCTAACAGCCTTCCAACAACAACAATCTCTATAATATTTCAAAGCTTAATATTTTATTGGAGTTACATCTCACCTGAAGTAAGTTGCAATGCAGAGCAGAACGATCAGCATAGGATAATAAATATAAAATCCATTAGCGATGAATGACAGGACCTGCATGGATCCCATTATCTATCATAGAGAGAGAGAGAAAGATTTGAGAGATGTGGCCTTAAGTATTAATGCAGCTGGGTGATATACTGAATATATATGATATAAAATAAAAATTAGGCAAAATAATTAATGTTGTTTTAAATATGCTTTTTATTTGGCAAATTACTTTTCCTATAGACATATTAGACAAAGATATTTTAATAGCATCTCTGACTTAAAGCACAGTAGCTAAAATAGTGGTCAAAACACAAATTCAGCCTTTTGTTTGCATTATCAATAAAAAGAGTTCACAGAAGTCGCCATATTGCCTTTCTAGTAAATTATGGTTTAATTTAAATGTAGTAAAATAAATATTGTTGTTTATTACCAATTATCGTTACATGCATACATTTAAATAAATCTAAAATATATTATTCATTTATGTTCTCATTTATAAACACCATTTTAAGCTATTTCAGCAAAATCATGAAGATATACTTTAAATAAAAGGATGAAAATATTAATCTTATAATTATTATAGTAATATAATCCAGCAAATTAAAGTCTTACATGCTAGTTGTAGATATGTTATCATATTTTCCCATAAGAGTGGTGTGTGACTCACTGAATTGTACGCTGTCTGCTTTCTCTCCTGATGGGAGATGGTGGAGTCCATGTGAATCACACCCAGAAAGTTCAAACACAGCGGAGGTGTCAAACGGCAAAACAACCTGTGCATCAATCAGAATTATATGCTGAATACTGATACAGAAACTCATCAAAACAACCCAAGATGGTTTTTGTAACAGTCACATGGTGTTTCGTACATGCCGCTGAACTGCAGGCTGTAGGCGTCCGTCTGGTGGTGAGGGGCCAGGTAATAGTAGTTAAAGACTCGGATCCGGAACACAGTGGAGTACACGCAGTAACACAAGAAGAATATGGTGACAAAACAAGCCATCTAGAGGACAAAGAAGATGTACAGGTTGTAGTTTTTTTTTTCTTTCAACCTCACAAACTACTTTTCACTAATAATAAGTCAACAATAAAAAGACTTATTTTTCTGATTCACATTATAAATGTCACATTATGCAAGTAAAATGGCTTGCAAACATCATTTAAGTGCAAAAATTTATATTCGCAAAGCACCAAGTAGACCTGTCTGTCACAATCATGAATTTTGTGTTGATAATTAATTGTCATTCAAATAATTGTGATTAACAATTTAATTCTGTTTTGTTCATGTCACTTACAGTGTAAACCAAATGTTTTTTTTGTTTTGTTTTGTTTTTTTACAAGGAATCATACATATAATAAAATTAAGAAATAAGCCCTAAGAAGCCATGGTTTACAGTGAATTTAGAGCAGCTAAGGGGCGTTGTTAGGCATGACACGGAAAGTTTATTCCACATACCTAGCAAGGTTTCATAAAATAAACATAAAATGTAATGCTATTGATAAAAACTATTATTCTTCCGCCAATGTACTTCTTCAGAAATGGAATGATTGCCAAACAAACAGACGCAGTGGCAAAGTAATATTGATAATAATGAGGACACAGGTGTATGTTTGTAGAGTAATTTACAACGGCTTCGAACGTGGCTCAACCAATCAGAATCGAGGACTAGAACTATTTTTATAATTTATAATAAAATAGGCCCATTTGATTTACTTTAATGCTGTAAAAAAATTAATATTATTTAATTTATTTAATTATTTATAATCTAATTTAATATAATATAATGCACTCTGATTAAACCCACAAACCTTTATTTCTTAGGAAGGACGATATTTGACTATCTCTGTGTACTTTAAAACATTATTCTTTACTCCCTGCCAGACTACCCTGATTACAAACTACACTGGAAAAGGAGACACCACGTCAATTATTGCGCTTATCTCAAATAATTGCGACTAAATCAAATAAATACGATCAGATGATTAATTGATAACTGCAACAAGCCTAGCACCAAATTCAAGTAAAAATGGGCTCTAACTTTTACCTCAGTGGATAATTTAGCATCAAAAGTACATCTAGGATGCCTAAAATGTAATTAAATATATTTGTAGTTTATATATTTATTAAACCTTGTTCTATATTGTTACTGTTTGCAATTGAAAACAGCTAAATAATCACACTGTCATAGGCTCAAATATTTTTTTAATAAAAATAATGCAAAATGTGGTTTTAAAGCCAAAACACTTGATGCACGTGGCAAAAAGCTCATTTTCCCAGCCATGCTGGAGCCAGTATGCAGTTTTCAGATTGGCTGTATACAGCCTTCTCCATTATGTGTGTAATTGTGCTTGTGTCCCTCACCTCTATGTAAACGTAGTTGTAGTCTCTCTCTGCGAGCTGGATGAAGACAGCGAAGAGAGACAAAACGGGCTGTGTGCTGAAGAAGGTGCATTCAGACCAGACCACGGCTGCAGAGAACATGCATAAAAGCACAGCCAGCACACGATAACACCAGCGCCGGAAAACACACTCCCAGTACCACTCTACAGGACAGAGAGAGATGCATGAGGTTATTACCTATACAAACTGTTCCTCTGAATCAATATCATAGCTTATAACATTCATTACTTAAGGTTAGTGATTTAAACAAATTCTTAACCTTCAATATAAATCTTTACTGTGCAACGTTTGTGCTTCGGACATGAATGAGACCTCAAATTGTGCAAATGGTGATGAGGTGTTCTGTTACTATAAGCGATCAGACTTGGATTACAAAAATCCTGCAGACCTCCATTGACAGAGGGGTCTGAGCCACTGAGAACAACTTAATCGCATATCAACGGCCAGAATTTCTCTTTGTCCTGTTCACGGGTAGTTGACAATAGTGATATGTGTGCTGAAATGAGCTAACCATTCCAAACATAAAAACTATAAAGAGTCTTTTCAAAGAAGCTTGACATTTGATAAGAAAACTATTGATATTTCTGTCAGCATTTGGCAAAAGACTGTTCTGCAAATATTGCAGTCTCGCTAAACTTGTGTGTTTTGGTGGAACAGTCTGGTCGCAGACCCAAGAGCATGTTTGACTGACATGTAATGCAACCAATCACAGTTTGTTTTGTTCCGCGTCATGTTTAGGGGCGTGAAAATGTAAAGTCGATGTCTCTGCAATAACAGACGTGCGTGAATCTATAAATTCAGAACGTTGTGCAAGTTTACCGCAACAATGGAACCACAGATTACAAATACTTTTGAAAATCCAGCGTTAAGTTGATCCTGGTTCCTAAGTGTTTATTGTCACAGCTGTAAACATGACAGCTTTCTTCTTCCATGAGGGGGTCTGGCATCACAGCATTTGTTTCTGGGACTAAACTAAAACTAGCTCCCAAACCTAGGACAGCTTAGAAGTCCTCTTGAGGTGAAGCCAAAGCATTTCAATCACCCCCTGGTGGCTGGCAGCAGCATTGGTCATAAAAACCCCGCCCTCTCCATGTAATCAAATAGGACTCAAGCCAAACTAAAAAATCCAGTTACACTTCAAATACTTCTTACTCCAAAGATCGTTTGTCATTTTAGGTAGTTCTTATCATGCAGATGTGTGTTCGAGTGTTAAATTTTTCCAGTATGTTTGGTTTTAGTTAGTTATTTGATGCTATAAAAATGAGGTATAACATCATGATTGACAGCTGTGCTTGTATTTGAGACTCGGGCTTCGAATAATGTAATCGGCAACCACCATTACTGGGATATTTTGGCTTAATTTTTCTACAGTGGAAGGAAGCGGAGAAGCGCTGTCCCATCTTTTTTAAAAGTCTATTGCATTATCACAT
This sequence comes from Chanodichthys erythropterus, assembly GCF_024489055.1. NCBI lineage: Eukaryota > Metazoa > Chordata > Actinopteri > Cypriniformes > Xenocyprididae > Chanodichthys > Chanodichthys erythropterus. The sequence continues at coordinate 48,136,999 of NC_090233.1, forward strand.
GGAAATGCTAAAACCATGTTTTTTAATCACTCAAGTAATGTTAGTAAGTTTGTGCATGCGTTTATGAGAACTCTGGGAGCCCAAGGTCATGAAATATCTGGAAAAATTAAGAAAAACTAAATTATCATTTACAGGCCTGGAAAAGTCAAATGTTGCAAATGACGTCGTGATAATAAGAGAAGAAACAGTCTGTAATAGCACCCCTAATGGTAACACTGAGAATGTGCATTTGCATTACATTATGAATTGCATTTCGCATTACATTTTGGAACAGCATATGAAATTGAAGAAGTGTTTGTATTCACACATGCTTGCACAGAATTTGTTTGTGGGGTATTATAGACAGGATCGAGTTTTGGTGCACGGATACATATGACTAATGACGCATAACTGCTGGAATACAGATGTGTTTCTCACCCACACTGAATATATTGTCAGCGTGAAAAACATTTTAAATTGCTAAAAGGTCAATAGGAATGCATTGTTTTAAAGTCTTTTTATAGGCATGCTCATTGTGAAAGGGCCTTTACTCTGTTGAAGGATTACAGATCTCTATCGCTCATAAAAGGTGTTATTGTACTAAGAGCAGAAAGGTATTTTCGACTACAAAAGAAAGTGAATGTATTCACAGGTTTCCTCACCCACAGTGGGTGTGTACAGGTACTTGCTGATCCATCCAGGCGGTTCTGCAGAGGGGAAGCTATGAACAAACTGGTGGGTGGAGCTTGTCTCATTTTTGGCCACATCCTCTAAGTGAAAAGCCTCGTCCAATAGAATCTGCCACTGAACTTGTGTGCGGTTATGCCTCTGAACAGCATAGATCACCTGACAGGAGATATTAATACAATGCATAAGTCTCAATCATGAGATATTATTATATATAGCTGCAGTGTTTTTATTACCTGTTTATGTAGTTTCACTAAACTCTTTTTACTAGGATAAGGGTTTCCTTTGTCATCAAAATCCTCATAATCATCCATGTTTCTGCCCAATTTTTCCTGGTATTCTACAGGACACTGGGAAAGACATGAGGGTGTTAAGGCTCCACATTTACATCCGCACAGTCAGTAGGATGACGATTACATGAAACTTACCTTTCTGAGAATAGTGTCAATGCATTTGCGTAGAGGATGATTGTATTTGATTGTTTCATTAACTGTTCTGACATCCTGTAAAAGAGCGGACATTTAAGTGTGCATTTATTTTTTTATAAGATAATGCATGAACTTTGATCAAAGAAATGACAATCTCTCACCTCCATAACATCTTCCAGGTTTTCTTCGGCATCTGCTTTTTCCGTCATCAATTTTGCTGCTTTAAAGTACGTCTTTGCCAGCAGCTGCCCGTGGCACGATGCCCTCCAATAGGAGCGCGGGATTTCTACCAGGCCGTATCCCAGCAACAACACCAGCAGGAACAGCCCCCAGGTGTTGGCGGCGGTAATGCCAATCGTCCGCAAGTCAGACCTTTAAAAATGCGTTTAGTTCAAATATGTCAATTAGGAAAGAGAGATGTGCATTGGTCTACAAATGAAAGGAGTATTGTGATTGGATGAAGGGGAAAGAAGAGAACAGAACACTGACCAGGAGAGGTGCCACTTCGGAGTGACGGCGACGTAGATGAGCAGGGAGCAGAAGATAAGCAGGTATGTGCCATAGTAAATGGCGTTTTCTATCAGGGCTGTTTTTATTTTCCCTGAGATGGAGAATCCTCCTGAGCGTGCATACGACTGCATGAAGGGAATCAAGAGCCTGAGCACAGGGGAACAAGACGTTCAGTAAGAGCAAAATCTGTCATTGAATTTGTAATTAAACAAGTGCCATAAAAACAAAATGACCTATTGTCACTAATGCTACTGTTACTGGTCTGTCAGTAGTTTTTGTTATATGGAACACAACCCAGTTATTTCAGCAGCCTTGGTTCCAGAAGTATTTTCCCCATTTGTGTTCTTAATAGAATTTTTTAAGGTTCTATACTGTAAACCAAACTAACTAGCTGATTAATCATTTTAATTCAAAGTACCTGAAAATATATACTAATTTTTTTTTTTTTTTTGTGGGCATGAAGTACTCATTCAATGAAGCATAGCAAAAAACTAAACAAAAAAATATAGTACAATACCAAATTAATGACTGTAGTCATTAAATGATAAAATGTATTTATTTTTTTTATTTTTTTGCAATATTTTCAATTGCACAATATTTAAATACAAATACAAATATTGTATATACCTGACTGCATGATTTGAAATGCATCAAGTGACTGGGCTTTCACTTCTGAGCTTATTTGAGGTAATGTTTATTTCTGGTACTGTTCACATGTCGGTCAAAAATGACCAAATTGTTTTTATTTCAATGAAATGATTGTACTATATTTCGGTCTGTTTATTTAAAATTTTTTACTTTTAGGGGATTTTATGGTATTAAATGTTATTTATGCAGTAGTTATAATCAATTTATTCAATTTTTAATCTTTAATGATTTGGAGCAAAGACTTCAGTTTGGTCTATTTTTAAAAATGACACTTGGCAGATTATTGCTGAAGTGAAAATAACTTGAAAAACGTTTTTTGTAAGTTCATTGTAAAATTTTACATTTATTGTTATGAAAAATGCAAAAAAATACTATTTTGAATTTTTATATTTAATATATATTTTCCATTTTACTCTGAAACTGGGAAAATAAAAGCCATAAATCTAAACAAGCTGCGTCCCAAATTTGAGCTTTAGATCTCAAAAAATTAGCTCTCAGTAAGATTTTGTTTGGGCGCAGTACCAAACACTTCGACTAGATGAAATTTGCCTCATATTAATTTCCAAAGCAGTCCTTTGACCATGAACAATACATGGGACTATTTTTTTCCAGGACCGTTTAACCTTTTCAAATCATGTCCATGATTTTTTTTATGTGTTCGCATATCAAGTGCCAAAACCTTTACCGAGTTTTGTACCATTCCGCTGAAATAAAAAATTTAAAAAACAAAACGTAAAACTTTTCGGTGAAAAATGACCAAACAGCACCAAAGGGTTACTTTTTTGTTTTAATTGAGAGAAAATATTGCATTGTAGCTTAAAGGATTAGTTCACTTCAGAATTCAAATTTCCTGATAATTTACTCACCCCCATGTCATCCAAGATGTTCATGTCTTTCTTTCTTCAGTCGAAAAGAAATTAAGGTTTTTGAGGAAAACATTCCAGGATTTTTCTCCATACAGTGGACTTTAACAGTTACCAACAAGTTGAAGGTCCAAATACGTAATCACGTTGGAAAGGTCACGAGTGACGTAGGCGGAAGTACCAATCCAGTGTCTACAAAGCGAACGTAAAAAGACTAAGCCAAACGCCCTTTACAAAAAAACGAAAAAACAACGATATCGGACAATTTTGAACTTGGAGGAGAAAATGAGATGGAGTTTTTAGCCCTACTTCACGCGTGACCTTTCCAACGTGATTACGTAATGCGTGATGCAGAGCAGTGCGAGACGAGCATTTGTGGTTAAAAAGTATATACTTTTTTTTTTTTTTTTTAGAAAATGACAGATTGTCTCACTAGATAAGACCCTTATTCCTCGTCTGGAATCAGGTAGAGCTCTTTGAAGCTGCTCTGAAACTGACATTTGGACCTTCAACCCAGTCCACTTTAAGGAGAAAAATCCTGAAATATTTTCAAAAACCTTCATTTCTTTTCAACTGAAGAAAGACATACATAAAGATCTTGGATGCCATGGGGGTGAGTAAATTATCAGGAAATTTTAAATCTGAAGTGAACTAATCCTTTAAAACATTTAACAATATCAGAGCTCACAGTAGATCTGTCTCGAAAAGATGTTTATTTGCAGAACCCTTACTGTTGCACTCTATTGTGAAGAAACACAGGAATTTCTCTCTCACCATGTCAGAAACTGTGACGTCCAGTACACCACCCTCCAAAACACGGGAAGAATTCCATCTGGGATGTAACTCCAAGGCTTATGGCAAGACTTTGAGACCCTATAATCAGGAGAAGGTGGTGTGATGTTGATAAAGTTAATGTATAACCATATTCAGCATGTTAACTAAACATAAAAAGTCTTAGCACTATTTGTACAACAGTGTTTAAACAAATTTCAAGGCTTTATTTCTAGAGCTATTCATTAGATCAAAGCAAACCTCTTTACCTTTGTGTCGGAAATACCGAAGCGTTGGAGGAATTATCACGGATGAAAGTGTTGCTCGCCACAAGGTGGACCTGATTATCAATCTCACACTGGTTATATATGGTCTGCAGATGCACAAGGGAAACAAAACATCACAGGGGTTGAGAATAAGACAACAGATTTAGGTGTTTATAGTGTTTAGTAAGTGTTTCTTTTACCCGCAGGAAATGTTCTGAATTGCATGCTTACCATCTGTTGATCATGGCAGTCATGCATACACTAAAGCATGTTTTGTAAATGGCTCAGATAAGAGCATATGTCAAATGCCTTAATTATAAATGTAAACATCATTCCCCATTCTAACTCTACTTTACAGCGTTGTAAAGAGAATTTACTATAACTTTTCCCATTAAATTCCCAGTTATACTGCATAAATTTGATAAAGATTGCACAAAAATATATATATTTAAATGATTTCCCATGACTGCATTTAGCTCACACATACTGAGAACACTTGCAACCATTCAGTTGCCAACTACTAAACCACACCACCTCTAACTACGGTCTGTAACTGCTTTCAGGGATGCATCCAGAAGGTCTCACCGTGCTGACGTCCAGCGGGAGGATGAAGACGATGAGGAAGCACAGGAACCAGGCGAGGAGGGTGGCAAACAGGACCATCCGATGCTGCTTGCGAAAATCTCCATAGCGGTGCAACAGGAAGAGCGCGAGGAAGAACACCACCACCACCTCCAGCGCGAGCGCCACGCCACTCATCCTGACTGCTCTCTCTCTCTCTCTCTTTCACATGTAACCCGTCAAACTGGCACAAGACACGCCATTGACACAAGCACTGTTTGGATAGAGCAACTTCATCAAGATTCGTACATCTAATATTGACATTAATAACAAGTTAATCTAAGCCATAATAGCTGGAGTGTGTTTGCCAATGAATCAAACAGGGTGAATCTCACAAAGGATTTCCAAGGATAAATTTTACCCCCAAAGCAAAAGAAAAAATAAAATATTACATTTTAAAATGTATAGTGATACATAATTGTTTATCTGTGAATTCAGGGTGATTGGGACACTTTTTGGACTTGGAAAAAGTGTCCCAATCAACCTGAATTCACCCTATATATCAGTAATGAGAATTGGGAGGTTAGGATGCTTTATTGTTACTAATATAAATTAATTTTCTTTTTAGCAAATGAAACATGATTGAAATATTCTAAAATAAAATATGAAATAAATTAAAATTATAAAATAAATTTATTATTATCAATTAATTATTTACAGTCAAAACAAAATGTTTTCAGACACCTTGAAAATTGCATTCATTAATTCAGTTTATTCACTAAAGTTAAAAAAAAAGGTAATAAAATATGACAAAATCTCAGAGTTAAACTGTCAGAAAAAAAATAATCTTAATTATGTCAGATAACACTTAAGCAAAACGTGGTCATGTCAAAGTGTGAATAATTTTTGGTTCCAAAGTTTTATCAATTTTACTGGTAGTCCACTGTATGAAGAATTTTTGGGTATAATATGTCACAGCTTACTTTATTTTGCTATCCTATTTACATAAATGAACTATAGTGTCCTACTAGTAAAAATATATAAAAATATAAAAAATGTCTGAATAAGTTTTGGTTTGACTGTATATATATATTATATTATATTATATTATATACACATACATATATATTATTATAATTATATATATAAAGACATATATATTTAAGTATTGGAAAAATTATTGCTCTTAAATCAATTGTTAATGATTAAACGTGAATTATTAAAATATAAAAAATAAAATAATTCAAAGAAGTTTAATCATTTTAATTAATAAATAATAACACTAATTTACACTAAATTAATAACTAAACGCTAATACAAAGAACTAAAAAGAAAGTATCCAGAAACACAAGTTAAAACGGTGTCAAACTACTGAAATTACTATCGCTGTAATATCGTTTGTTTTAAATTATTTCGTTAAGGTTGAATAGCGAAAAATACCGGTCACTAAATGTATTTCGGACACGTAATCATTGCGCAATTAATAGTACAGAGTCAAAGAGCATCTGTTCTGTCACATCTATCGGAGGACTTTTCCGACACAACTCATTCTCTGACCGTCAAAAAACATTATGGAAAGACCTGGACAAATACTTACGAGTTTAACAGACTGTCAGGACGATATCTGAAGAAAGAGCTTAGGTCCGTTCTGAGTGAATGATCACATCTCGTGATAGAAATTATGCTGTCCGTGATATTTGTTTACAGAACCTCTTGACGTGACACGTAACTGAGCAGTGACGCGCTTCCTGTTCGCAGGATGCATTATGGGAAATGTAGTTTTTCACAGGTTTATATAAAGCCTAATTTTGTGAAGTAAATTTTTTGATTTAGTAACATGGAAACACGAGGTGATTAAAGATTCCTCCATCTATTATATTTTATATTACTGTATTTATATTAAATTACTTTTTTTTTTAATTTAAATAATTTTTGTTTTAATAACATGGAAACATGGACATGAAATGTGTTTATTTACATTGATTTAGGCCTATATTTAAAAAAATAATAATAATTTTGTAAAGTAGATTTAGTTTAACAAAAACACATGGAGATTTAATGTCCTTCAGGTTATTTTATTTCACATACTGAATTCAATTCAATTCAATTTAAAAATTATTTTTTTTTTTTTTTTTTTTTTACAATTTTGTGATGTAAATTTTAGTTTTAGTAACAAAATAAACACAGTTTAAAGGTCCCAGTTAATTTATATTTCAAGTGTTTTAGAAACATTTAAATGTCACCAACAAAGAAATGATATATAGAGTGACAGCTGATTTACAGATGCCAATCATTAGCCTACATGGAGTGCAAACTAGTCAATTTTCTAGACATTTTTGACTTTATACATCAAGAATAATTATTTTTTATATATAGGCCGTATTTTTGAATGAAGTTGAGCAAAATATGATGATAAGAGAAGAGTCAGAACGCTTTTCTGCATTGAAATCCTCTGGAACATTGTTCTCCGTTGCTTTGTAGAAGTTACTTGAAGGTCTAGATGTAGAAAAAAGCCCAGGCCGAGAGATCATCTGCCCACAGCGAGCCCAGAAAATGAGCACAAACTGCTCGGTCTTCCAACAAACACTGCACTTGACCGATCAGATCCAAACTCAGGTTCTCCAGTAATCTCAGACACAGATCCCAGTCCTCCATATAGTCTGTATTCCCCAGAGAGTCCAGCAGCAGAGAGACCATCACGTCAGCAGACCGGAGCCAGTCCTGAACGTTCATGTTCATAATGTATGTTCAGTACGTCCATGCACTGTCGAGCAGTAAGGAAAGAGTCAGATCAGCATTTCCAGTGGCCGCAGTTAACAGGTGTGTGGATGCTAAAGCCATCTGCTCCTCTGATCTTAAACCCCTTAACACCACACAAGGAAGCGCTTACTGGATTATGATGTATATAATATGGCAAAGGCATATTATCAGCATTTTATTGTTTTCCATTTTTATCTATTTTGCAGTTTGTTTTCCCTGCATTACTAGTATAGTAAATTCACAAATTATGTAATAACCATGATATATATAGGGGGACAGTTTTCCAGTCATCTCAATGGCAAAATCAACCTGAATTCACCCTATATAAAATAATAAATGTTGCCACTCATGAACAATATTTATATATATATATATATATATATATATATATATATATATATATATATATATATATATATATATATATATATATTATATTCTAGATTATTAGACATAAAGTAAAATATTTCAAGACTTTTTTGTTTTCATTTTGATGATTACAGCTTGCTGCTCATCAAAATCAAAAGATCAGTATCTCAAATTATTAGAATATTTAATTTCAAGTTCTTTTAAATTACCATTCTCGGGGTATAAATACTGGGTTTAGGTCAATAATCCCAACAGCAGTCATAGCTGACTTGACAGTTTTCTAGAAGACGATCATCAAGACCCTCTACAATGAGGGTAAGCCACAGAGGGTCACTGCTGAAAGAGCTGGCTGTTCGCAGAGTGCTGTGCCAAGACATATTTATGGAAAGTTGACTGGAAGGAAAAAGTGTGGTAGGAAAAGGTGTACAAGTGAAAGGAATGACCGCAGGCTTGAGAAGATTGTCAGGCGATGCCGATTTAAGAACTTAGGAGAGCTTCAAAAGGAGTGGACTGAAGCTGGAGTCAGTGCATCAAGAGCCACCACACACAGATGTCTTCAGGAAATGGGCTACAACTGTCACATTCCATGTACCAATCCACTTGTGAACCAAAGACAACGTCAGAAGCGTCTTACCTGGGCTAAGGAGAAGAAGAACTGGACTGTTGCTCACTGGTCCAAAGTCCTCTTTTCAGATGAAAGTAAATATTGCATTTAATTTGGAAATCAAGGTCCCAGAGGAAGAGCTGGAGAGGCACAGAAACCATGTTGCTTGAAGTCCAGTGTGAAGTTTCCACAGTGATGATTTGGGCTGCCATGTCATCTGCTGGTGTTGGTCTACTGAGTTTTCTGAAGTTCACAGTCAACGCAGCTATCTACCAGGAAATGTTAGAGCACTTCATGCTTCCTTCTGCTGACAAGCTTTATGGAGATTCTGATTTCATTTTCCAGCAGGATTTGGCACCTGCACACACTGCCAAAGGTACCAAAAGCTGGTTCAATGACCATGGTGTTACTGTGCTTGATTGGCCAGCAAACTCGCCTGACCTGAACCCCATAGAGATTCTATGGGGTATTGTCAAGAGGAAGATGAGAGACACCAGACCCAACAATGCAGATGACCTGAAGGCTGCTATCAAAGCAACCTGGGCTTCCATTACACCTGAGCAGTGCCACAGGCTGATCGCCTCTATGCCACGCCGCATTGATGCTGTAATTCATGCAAAAGGAGGCCCAACCAAGTATTGAGTGCATAGAAATTAACATACTTTTCAGAAACCTGACATTTCTGTTTAAAATATCCTTTTTTTATTGATCTTATGAAGTATATTAATTTTTTGAGATAGTGAATTGGTGGGTTTTTGTTAAATGTGAGCCAAAACCATCACAATTAAAAGAACCACAGACTTAAAGTACTTCAGTCTGTGTGCATTGAAATATTTAATACATAAGTTCCACAATTTGAGTTGAATTACTGAAATAAATGAACTTCTCCACAACATTCTAATTTATTGAGATGCAGCGTACAGTTGTGGTCAGAATTATTGGCACCCTTGGTAAATATAATCAACGATGATTGTAAAAATAAATCTGCATTGTTTATCCTTTTGATCTTTAATTAATAAAATTAGCAAAAATCTAACCTTTCATTGAAGGAAACTAATTGGAAGTGGGGGGGGGGGGGGAATCACATTATGAAATAAATGTTTTCTCCAAAACACATTGGCCACAATTATTGGCACCCCTAGAATTTTTTATGAGTAAAATATCTCTGAAGATTAGATTTTTGCTAATTTTATGAATTAAAATCAAAAGGATAAACAATGCAGATTTATTTTTACAATCATCTTTGATCATATTTACCAAGGGTGCCAATAATTCTGACCACAACTGGATATATATATAGAGTCATATTTTATATATAAAATATTTTAATATATATTTATAAAATAAAAAAAAAACTATTTAATTATATATAATATAATAAATATTATACATTATATATAATATTCTTTAAACCACTTCATGAGGTCCATTCTGCTTTTTAATCACTACTGAAGGATGAAATTAACATTTATTGGCTGATTTTCCTTGACCATTCCAAATAATATATACATTTTCTGCTGGTACAGTGTTCTTTATCCACTAGGCGGCGATATTTGGACTAACTCTTGAGTACACATTTAATCGATAAAGTTTGGACGCGAATGCCTGCTTTGTCCACCAGGTGGCGCCTTTTAGCTTTTTTCCCTCGTCCCAAATGACCGTGCACAATTCAATTAAGTTGCGTGTCTGTTTTTTTATTTTAAAAAGTAATTGTTTCATGTTCAAACTCAACAGTGACTTTGTAAACAATTCACCCGTGTAGTTGGTTTTGTCCTTCCCACGGCTGGATTTCAGGTCGTCTCATGCTGTGCTCTGATGAATGACAAAGAAATCAGATGCCTGAGAAGATCCATAAAGTGCTATTGTTACACCAGCAGCCTTTTATATTCTCTCCATTATAAACTGCTATTGTTAATCTTGGCTTATTAAATTCGTCAAACCACATCATTTAAGAATGAAAGTCGCTATTGGACTCTTGTTAGAGAGAGAAACCTAAAACATGCGGCGCACAAAAGCTGTGGCAAACTGATCCTGATTCTTCCCTTGGCTCCAGCCAGGCTGATCACAAAGTCTGAGCCTGTAGAGCAAACCACACAATAACCACCACAAACCCAGCCGGATCACTGCTTTACTAACTTATTTTGAACTATTTTAGACCTTATTAAGTTTAACTTATAAACATCTCCAGCTGTTCTAAATTAATTTGCATGCATTATTCAGTTCAGTATTATTTTAGTTTTTTTTTTTTTTAATATTATTATAGCTTTCAATAATGCTTTGAAATAGTTTTTATTTATACATTATCAGTTTTCTTTTTTTATTGTTAGTAATTTTGTTTTGTGCTTTTTGCCATTTTATTAGTTTATATTATGTATTAAATATATAGTTATATATTAAACATTTAAGCTTTATTTCAGTTTTAGTCCGTTTTTAGTTTTTATTTATTTAGCTATTTCCAGTTAGTGCTTCAACTTAAATAGATGACAAGAAGGCGTTCCCCATTTTTATTAATATTTTGAATTAGATTTTAAAGGTACAATATGTACATTTTTTGCAGTAAAATATCCAAAAACCACTAGGCTAGTGTTATATATTTTGTCCAGCTAATTACTAACAATATCTCTAATGTTTTCAACTACTTGTAAATCATGAGAAAATTCCCATTGTAAACGGTGACACGGGGCAGTGCAGTCGCCTGTCAATGACGTCAGTTACCTTTGTTACCGCCTTTACTGACGTAGAAACCACATGACAACAGTGCCGTGGACAAAAGCGGAAGTAGTGACTAGCGTCCAGCAAACCACTAGCTTGCTTCAAGCAGTTCCTTATTTACTTCTTGCACGTTTTATGGTGGATTGTGTTACTTATTTATGAAACATAATTACTGTTTACCATCTGCCGCTGGTTCTGTCCACAAAGACAGCTCCCGTAAACTCATGACCGGAAAAGCGGAAGCGGCGCCGGCGACTGTGTCATAATAAAAGTCCCGCTGCTCGTGAGGCGTGTGTTGATCAATCGCTCCAGCTCCTCGTTCAGCTCCCGCAACACTCGGTCCTGCTCTGCTTCATACTACAGTAACGTTAATAATCGCATCCACATGCATGAGTTTTTCCAGACTCCAATCCCTATTCTTTTGCACCGTCCGTTGAGATGGAGACCACATGTCCCAAGTTTCCGCTCTAAAACATGGCGTCATCAAACTACGCCTTTGTTTTGAATAGGCTTCTAGCGACCTCTAGCGGAAAAAAATATCACAAATTGTACCTTTAATTTGTACATATTTTTAATTAAAATTTCAAATTTACTTTCATTTTTAAGTAAATTTGCTTTTGTCATTTTTATTAGTTTTTGTTATTTTATTAAATATTAATCTATGCTGCACAGACCAATCGGCCTATGACATCAAAGTACCGCGAGAGCAATTGGAGAGCGAAAGGAAGATGCGACAGAGCTCGTAATAAAACAAGAATCAACATTGGGAAATGGCGAGAACTGAGGGATCTGATGTGCAGAGATGGCGCAGAGATGGCGTTTTTATTACTCAGCAGGTGAGTAAGGTATTTTATTGAACGCATACATTTAGCTCTCTAACAGAGTTCATTGTAAAGCATTATCTATTGTGAAGACTCATTTCATTATGGTTGTTGTAGCGCTGTGCTGGAATATATTTTCAAGGTAGTACCTTGTCTATTAATGAGTAAAGCTACAGTAATGTCTTCATTTCGCCAGCTTGGTTGGCCAAAGTTTAATGTTTCTCATCATCTTCAAACATCTAATTTACAGTCAATGCAAAAATGTTTGAAATTAGCTTTGTAGATAAACATAAACTGTGCTTATATGAATTTCGTTAGAAAACTAAGACTTTAAATAACAATACATATTAGAAATTGATGATTTTGTTCCAGAAAGCAGCCATCAAGTGTGAATCATACATGTTGCTCCTTGAATACAGTTTAAAAAGCATCCCAGGATGCACTTTATCATGTTTATTTAAAGGGATAGTTCACCCAAAAATAATGTCATTTATTACTCACCCTCATGTGAGTAATAGTACCGTTCCACACCCCTAAGACCTTTGTTAATCTTCGGAACACAAATTAAGATGTCTCTCTGAACCTCTCAAAATCATAAAGGTAAAACATATTATGTTCATGTGACTACAGTGGTTCTACTTTAATATTATAAAGTGATGAGAATACTTTTTGTGCGCCAAAAAAACAAAATAACGACTTTTCAACAATATCTCATGATGGTATCTTTTGTTTCGAATAAGTGATTCGGATCTCCTATCTCCTAATTCCTATCAAACAGCTGAAATCACGTGACTTTGGTGCTCCGAACCACTGATTGGATTCGTAAAGCTCTGAAGCAGTGTTTTGAAATCGGCCATCACTAAATATTGTTGAAAAGTCATTATTTTGTTTTTTTGGCGCACAAAAAATATTCTCGTCAATTTATAACATTAAGGCAGAACCACTGTAGTCACATGAACTGTTTTAAATATGTTTTTAGTACCTTTCAGTGGCTGTGCTCTCAATGGAGGCCTCACTGAGCCATCGGATTTCATCAAAAATATCATAATTTGTGTTCCGAAGATGAACAAAGGTGAACAACATGAGGGGGAGTAATTAATGACATTATTTTCATTTTTGGGTGAACATACTCATCCTCATGTTATTCCAAACTCATAAGACTTTCGTTCATCTTGGTAAAGCAAATTAAGGTGTTTTTAATGAAATCTGAGAGCATTCTGTCCCTCCATAGACAGTTATGCAAATGAAACTTTGATGAAACATAAAACTAATCCATATGAATTGAGCGGTTTAGTCCAAATTTTATGAAGACACTCGATCCCCTTACATGAACAGACTGCATTTAGGCTTATTCACATGTAAATATTCATCAACTCACACATCAGTTAAGGTAAACATAAACTCAAGCATGTTTGCTTGACACGAGAGAACCAATGAGATTCATTCTCGTGTGTTACGCAGCACGTTCAAGCTTCCACAAGAGATTTGTTCTTGTGTGTCAGGTTTGGTTGAGCTTCTGCTTATGTGAGTATAAGCCTAAATTAAATCTTAAAAATCATAAAAATTATTTGTGTTATTTCATTATTTTGATGACTAAAACATAATAATGAGTAGGTGTGTCCAAAGCTTGTTTAAGCACAAACACATGTGAATGCATAAGCACCAGATATCTGACAGGCTCATAAAGAGATCATATCGACAGCATACCACAGTCTTCTGACTTGGGATCAGCCGTGTTTCTTTAATTCAGTTCATGCATTAGCGTGACCGCAGGTCCAGAAGCAGTGTTTCAGTGAGTATGGCCCTTGATCTCCCTCCTTCTATTCAGAGCGAATGTACTTAGGCCTCCTTGTCCTGCGAGTGCAGCATAACAACAGTGCAGCAGCATGGGGAGGTTACGATTGAAGTTTGATCCTGGGAACCCCTTTGCACAATGCCATAGCTGCACAAAGCCGGCCCACAACTCCCTGCGTTCCCACTGTCTCTGTTCTCTGGAGGGTAGAGAAGAGAACGGATCGCATCACCTGCCCCAAATACAGCCCTCTCCCTTGGGAAACCCCCACCCTGTCTCACCAGTCTGAGATAGATGCCCATAATGCAGCAGAGAGGTAGACGGGTTATAAAAGTCTTCTTGGAACGGATGGACGGTGAACGAAAGTGATGTAATGTTGCCTGGGATCTCGAACAAACCTCTAAGTATGTACTGTTTGTGCTACAGACCTTATTGATTGAAGATGTTAGATTTATGATTTTCACCTGGTGAACGATACAAAAATGTAAAACTTTATTTATTATATACAATTCTTAAAAATATAATGAAAATTGTATATTATATTATATATATTTTAAATATATATATATTAAAAAAAAAACATTTTCATATTTTTCTGTTTTATTGTGGTGCTTCCTGAGTGCCAACATTAAATATTTAATAATATAAAAATATGATAATATATGTATAAATATAAAAAAAAAAAAATACAAGAAATTTTAAATATAAATTAAAATATAAATGTTTAAAAATACTTTAATATTTGAATTGTTTTGTGGCAACATTTAATTTATATATATATAATATTAAATATATATCTATTTTGTCATATTTTATTACAGAAATTTGTATTATTTTTCTTTTTTGATGTTTTATTGTGGTGATTCTTGAGACTGCCAGAGGAATCAGTCAGATCACACTGTTATGAAAATGCATGACTTGAGCAGATGCACATCATGCATCATTTACACCGGAAAATTAGCCAAAGTCATGTGATAAACACACTCTTAAATGATGTCATACTTCACATACATCCCCTGCCCTAAAACAGTCAAAGACATACTCTTACCTTATTTTAACCTCACTTTATTGATTCACCTGCAGGGACAAATCTATAAAAAAAAAACTGGTGACACTGCTGACACTTGCTGTTACAACGAGTACGGAAATTCTGAAATAAAACTACTATGAATTGGTTCTTCTCGTCTACATTCAACAAAAGCTGAAAAAAGAGCAGACACAAGCAGATGTTTCCCAGTCGTGCCTGTCGTTCCCAACCAGTGTTTCCATGGAAACTCCAAATCGCAGCTCCTAATTCAGACATCCCTCTTTTGTCATTTCCCAAAATGCCCTGACCCGCTGTGTGCTTGTATGGGTCCCTCAAACACTTTACAATGGCACACTCTATCAAAATGACTTCCTAACCCCTCGTTCACCCCTCCACCTATAGCTGCCTTTACTTCAGGGTCAGAAATAAGCTTTTTGTTTTTTTAATGACATTTACCACCCTAGAACTGAATATCAGAAGGTTTTTTTTTTATGAGGATTTTTTTTAAACATAATGATCATTTATGTCAGATACTTGAACAAATGAACTGAAATAACAATCTGAATAATTATTGTAAACTTAAAGCTGCAGTATGTAAGATTTTTGCAGTAAAATATCCAGAAACCACTAGGCCAGTGTTATATATTTTGTTCACTTGAGTAATTACAATATACAAATGTTTCCTACTATTTGTAAATCATGAGAAAATTGCAATTTTAAGCAAGGCTCCGGGACGTGTGAGGAGTCAGTTGTGTCATACCCGCATTACCCTCGGTTTCCGGTTTTATTTTGTAGAAACCATGGAATCACTAAAGATGCTTTAATATTTATGTTTTAATAGACAAGGGAACAACTGTTTGGTTACATTTATGGACAGAAAACGAATTATTGTTATATAGCTCAACTCTAATTCTCTTGATTTTTTTCGAGTACCATGCTTTACCATGCCTCAGAGAAAAACACTATTTTGTGAAGTAGCTAACATAGCATAATCAGATGCAGCTTTATTTTTAGTAACAGTGATACAGCATTTTCTCCATCATACAATATGTTTTAAAATTAATTTCATGCTATTTATCAACACAATCATCCAGCATTTAATATGATATTGTAAAATGGATCTATCTTACTGCAGTGTGTAACAGAGTCTCACAGCAGCCGCCGAGTGAACGCACAGAGTAACATTATAATATTTTCAACACACTCAAATGTATCTAATATGATAAACAGAGCTGCGTTACCTCATACTCATGATGGGAAAAGCAGAAGCGGACCTGGCGACTGTGTCATAATAAAAGTCCCGCTGCTCGTGAGGCGTGTGTTGCACAATCGCTCCAGCTCCTCGTTCAGCTCCACAACACTCGCTCCTGCTCTGCTTCATACTACAATAATGTTAATATTGCATCCATGAACATGATTTCTTCTCGATTCCTATCCTTCTCGATTCTTTTCCACCAGCTATGAGGTGAAGACCACATGTCCCAAGATTTCTCGCTCAAACTTGGCGTCATCAAGCTACGCCTTTGTTTTGAATAGGCCTCTAGTGGAAGAAAAACTACATATTGCACCTTTTAACATACAAAAATACAAAATATCACAATAAACACTGCTAGAATACAGTGTCTAGTAAATGTCCGGTCTTTTATGTTAGAATAGATACAGCTTTACAGATTTTGATGTAATCACTGATTTAAGTTTGTACTCTTGTAATTTACTTCATATTCAGTGTTTGTTCACACTGCGAGCCTTAATGCTCAATTTTTGTTCAGATTTTTTATTTTTTTTGTATAGCTGTTCACATTTTTGTTTTAAATGTGGCCAATATCAGATTTCCAGTGTGAAAAGACCATGATTCTGAACTGACCTGCATGAGAACGATACAAACGGGGCTGCCAGGTTTTTACCACAAAATATTGATTGTAAATTCAAAAATCACGTCATATTGCAAAAATCGTGTCATACGGAAGTAAACGTAAAAATTGATCTGATGATTCATGAATGTTCATCTTGAATGACGTAAATAGCAAAAATTCCGATATGACTGTTCACACTGGGGTTGCATTAGAAAACATCAGACCTGTATGGGATTTAGTACCAGATAAAGAAGTGGCACAAATCGGAATTGAAAATGTGGTTTGCACTGTTCACACTGTCATGAGGAAAACAAATACGAGTCACATGTGAGCAAAAAGAAAAAATCTGATTTGGGCCACATTTACCTGCATATATATTTATTTATTTATTTTTGTAGCTTAAGACCATAATTTCTTCAAAAGAATATTATGAAATATGTCAAATGATTCAAAAACAGAATAATTATTTATTTTTCAGTTTCCACTCCCACATGTGCAATTATGTAGTTTCTGTATCACCAAATTACAATTGCAATAATAATAATAAAAAAAAATAATAATAATAAATTAAAGATTCACAAAGCCACTATTTACACTTATCAGGGAAATCATCCATCGACCAACTTATTTTTTCCCTCTGCATATTAAGCAAGCCGGGATAGGAGAAAGTATTTTAACATGAGAAAAATACCACACTTCAGCAGGCTTACATTTGCCTAAAATTGTATAAAACTATTTTTTAACCATTATATCCATTGTAGAATTACCTGATACCACCATCAAAATCATCAGCTCATTGAACGTAATTGTGAAATAACTAAGGATGTTGCTCAGGGTTGCCCATCTCTTTGTGATGAGCCCCTTTAGGGCTTTTAGCAGACAGCGTTCAGGCTTATTCTGCTCACCTGAGCTTGTTTTTCTCCAGGTGAGGCAGAAGCTGCTGAAAAGGTGCTGAAAGTAACTGTGAGTATTTGGACGCACACACCCACACACACACCCACACACACCCACACAACCACGTTGGGTTTTCATGTTTTATGGGGACATAATGATTTATACTGCACAAACTGTATATTTTATCCCCTAACCCTAACCTGAAACCTACCCATCACAGAAAACTTTCTACATTTTTACATTTTCAAAAAAATCCCCATCATTTATTATGATTTATAAGCTGTTTTCGTCATTGGGAAGCTAAAATGAAGGACAATGATTTCTATAATTGGCATCTTTGTTTGGAACATTTTGTCCTTATAATGTGGGTTTACCTGAAACACACACACACACACCTACAAACACACACACACACACACACACACACACACACACACACACACACACACACACACACACACACACACACACACACACACACACACACACACACACACACACACAGAGATGACTTCTCTATCTATTCCAATTTCCAGCACTCTTAAAACACCAATGTTCCCTCAATAATCAACATGAAAAGATTCGAAACACAATTGTGATCACAATCAAAATGTAGCTTGTAATTATTTTTTATTGTCACATTAACCACTTGAGTCTTTTGTGCACTCAGAGTGTCTATTCTAACCGTAGAGAGTTCCTCTGTTATACTGTAGGTTCCCTTTTCACCAAACATATGATGAAACACTGTTGACTTCCTGGAAAAGAAAGAGACGGTGCAAACGGAGGCGGGAAAGAGTTATTATCTGATCAGCGGCCCAGATTTCACTCCAAGTCACACTGGGTGCCAAAAGCTAAACCACAGAATGTCACAAATCATCTCATTCAGCTTGATTGGTGAAGAAAGCTTTCAAAAACACAATAAAACCTTACAGAAAACTTTATAAACTTTTAAAAAATCTTTTTAAAACTATATTTAATTTTTGCACATATAGGCCACATGAGCATGAACTCATGTATTAAATAAATAACCTTTTTCTTTTTTAATATTTAATGTTTGGTCATACAGGCTATAGTTTATCACAGCAATAAACATGTTTTACATACATACATACATTAATTAATTGGTTAATTAATTAATTGAATAAATAACTTTTCTTTTTTACTTTTTTAAATTTAAATATATTTAATGTTTGCTCATTCAGGCCACTGTTTTTCATCACAGCAATAAAAATGAAATAAATAAACAAACTTTAATTTAGAACATTTTTTGTAAACTTTTAAATTAAAAAAATATTTAAAAAATATAAAAATATTTTAAAAATTTATATACATTTATTTTTACATTTTTTAAATATTTTTTTAATTTAAAAGTATATATATATATATATATATATATATATATATATATATTTATTTATAAAAATATAAAAAATAAACATGTAGGTCTATTACTTGAATAACACTGAATAATGAAACGAATAACAATTCTTTTTTAAACTTTAAAAATATGATATATTGATAAAATCAAGTCACTCCTACATTTTTTTTATTCTGTCGAATAACTTCTTTCACTAAGGAAATATGTCAAATTATAGAATAAAATGGGCTGTAAACAGCATTTTAACATCTACTTTAATGACAGCTTAGACTAGACCAGACATGAAATCCACAAGTTCATACAAAACCTGCAGATCATGTTTTGAGATCAACATGATCAACCTGATACCCAAAAAATCATCTTGGGCTTCAGTGGAAGAACAGTGGAAGATGTTTTATACACAGAAGTTCACATGAACAATGTCCCAAATTTGCTTTTTTCCAAATAATCACCTATAGTGGAGAATCTTGAATCTTTAATTTTATGTCCAAATCTTTAATTTTAGTCCAAAATGTCTTTCCACTTAATTTTTCTTAGAGCGGTCTTAGACATTTGGAGCTTGCTGCAAGTGAAAACAAACACATGCTTTTCCCTCCATCTCTTCATCTAAAGGGGCAGGAGGTCTTTCTGAAGACCCTCCCACAGTTGAGCTGGCAGTTCCTCCTCTCCCGTGTGTGAAAGAGCTCTTCTCTCTTTCAGCAGGCTCCGCCCCGTCTCATCTTCCCTCCACTCTGTTATTGGTTCTTCCCTGTCCTTCTCACTCACACCCTCCACGCTTGCTGTTCTTTTCCTCCAAACTCTTGCGCTTTTCTTTCTAAGTACACACTTCTCTCCGGTCTCTCAGCGTAGAGGATCTTTGTCACAGGAAGGGTTGGACTGAATCCTTTATTTTGACGTGAGTACACTACGCTGCGTGTTATTCTTCTGAATGTGGGTGTGAGTTTTCTCTGACCATGTGAGTCCAAGTGTGTGAGAGGGGGAGCAGTAGTGTTTGGTCTGGCTGTTTTCCTAACACACGTGGAAAGATAGCTGCAGTTCTCGGTAACTTGTTCGGGCTGTGTGCAGACGCATCTGGCTGCGTTTCAGAGACCTGTGCTGAAGTCCCTTCTAATAGTCATTTGCTGACACTGTTATAGAGTGACTGTGTGCATGCAATATGGTAAAACAAGTCCTGATTGAAGGGGACTTTAGTCAGATTAACAATTCCAAGGAAGCTTTAATTGGTTGAAAGGATCCAAACTTTGGACATTGGATGTGTGTCTTCCACACAAACCCCAAAAAATATCTAATGCAAATGTTAAAAACCTACAACAAATTTAGATTAGATTTAGGGTTTTAGTTTAATGCAAGCATCACCATTCTTGTTGCTCATCCTTCGGTGAATGTGATGTCACCAAGTATGGTACATCTTTGTTGATCCTGGATCAACATTCCAATCGACCAATCAGATTTGAGGGACAAGTTTACCATTTATGTCAAGTTTAGGCTTACATTATTCACATATCTTTCCCCTCTGATTTTAGGGATAAGTTAGGACTAAGTTTAGGGTGAGTAGGGTTAAAACTAAATTTTCAAACAGGAATGTGGTTCCAGGTTCAAAAAAATATGTTGATCCAGGAACATGTCTTACCTGGCAAAATCAGTGACCCTCCTCCTTCAGGTCAACGATTTGAACAAACCACTAACCCTAATTGTTATAATTTGTCTAGGTTTGATACCTCAAATCTGTTGAGAAGAAGTGTGTTATTACTTTTCTTAGAGATTTGATTAACAGTTTTCACATGGTAGATGAAAAATCTTTTAATTTAGTTTGATTTGCCACCATCTAGTGATGCAAACACAATTGCAATTCCTCACAACAACATGGCTGCGGCACGAGCAAGCGCCAACAAAACAATATTTACCTCGGTTATTATTACGATGATGGATATTGCATTAATGACGTTACCTATATGTTGTTCTCCGCAGTTACTGCCCAGAGCGGAGTGTTTCCCATCAAAAGTTCAGCGGCGTCTGGTGTGTCCGGTGTGGCGCCCCCTCCAGGCATGACTCAGAGTAACGGGGAGACGCGTCTGCAGCGCAGCAGAGTGCAGCAGCTGCGGGACGGCATCACTGAGCGCTCGCTGCGGGCCCGAACCTCCGTGCAGAACATCACCACTAATGACATCAAAGGCTTCTTCATTCGGAATGCTTTCGTCATCCTCACAGTCGTGGCCGTCATCATTGGTGAGATGATGTTTGATCTTATTTGTGCTTCCTACCCTGAAAGTGATCTTAAAAGTACCGTTTTTCGTGTTTTTTTGAAGCTTTGATTGTGTTTATAGTGTGCAATATAACATGTGTTCATGTTTCGCGTTTAAAAAAAACACAGTATTTTTCACATAATTAACTTATCTGTATACCGCTGTTTCCACGGTCATAAAAACGGGCTGATGACTTCCTTGTTCTATGAAGTCCATCCTTCAGAAATACGTAACGAGAATGCCAGCGGTTCCTGTGTTGTGATTCGACAGCAGCTTAGCGCTCCTTGCCCGGAAAGGTCACGCCTCTTACCATAACGTGGAGAAGCACGCGCTCAGAGTTATTGTAAACATGTCTTTAATTTTACCCTATTAATTTGAGCCGGAATCAGACCCGGTGATTGGACTGCGGGATGAAAATAGCAGCGTTTCGACAACATGGCGACAAACACACTCTACAAACGCAACTCTTGTGTATTCCTGTGGGCGGAGGTTAGTCAAAAAACTGTTTTAGTGACGTCATTAAAGAAGGAAGTAGAGGGATGTAGTCCAAACTGGCCGTTCGATGTAGGCGACTTCTGTTAAATAAAATATCTCGCTTGGCATTGAACTTTGAGCTTTAAAATTTTACAGATTTTATTTATACTCTAACAACAACATTACACACTAACTAAAGTTTGAAACATGGGATCACGAAGAACGGGACCTCTAAACAACAATATTATAATTGAATAAAATAAATAAATAAATATTAAATAAATAAAAATGTAATAAAAATACAAAATATGGAATATCAAATATGAAAGTGTATATATATATATATATATATATATATATATATATATATATATATATATATATATATATACACACATTTTTATATTTGATATTCCATATTTTGTATTTTTATTACATTTTTATTTATATATAGGCCTATACAGGGTTTTTCCTGCATAGAGAATTACGAGGCGACCACCTCTGTCACTTCGTCAAATTTCTTGCCGCCTCCGGCTGTCGAGTGTTGACAAAACTCAGACAGCCAGTCACATGCTCAGATACCCCTTTACCATGGATATGTTGCAGTTTCCCGGCCTGTGTCCATTCTCGAACCATTCCGCCCATCCCCATTGTAGAAAATGGGGTTCTGTGCCGAAAATATTGCTTTCACTCAGGCCCTACAACTTGCTGGCCTCAAACGGAGCTGCTCAGGACATTCTGTGAGAGCACACAAAAGTGATGCACGGATCGTGGTTATATCCACACCAGATAATCCGTTGGGTTAGGCAGGCCAAGTAATACAAGATAACGTTCCAAGTAATTGCAGGTGGATGAGAGATAAATCATTAAAGGAACACTCCACTTTTTTTGAAAATAGACTCATTTTCCAACTCCCCTAGAGTTAAACAGTTGAGTTTTACTGTTTTCGAATCCATTCAGCCGATCTCCGGTTCTGGCAGTACCACTTTTAGCATAGCTTAGCATAGTTCATTGAATCTGATTAGACCGTTAGCATTGCGCTTAAAAATGACCAAAGAGTTTTGATATTTTTCCTATTTAAAACTTGACTCTTCTGTAGTTAAATCGTGTACTAAGACCGACGGAAAATAAAAAGTTGTGATTTTCTAGGCTGATATGGCTAGGAACTATACTCTCATTCTGTAATAATAAAGGAATTTTGCTGCCGCTCCATGGCTGCAGCAGTGCAATAATATTACGCAGCGCCCGTGAGCCCCTGCTTGCACAGGGAACGTGCCTTGTTACCATGGAGACGTTTGTGAGAGACGCTGTGTAATATCATTGCACTGCTGCAGCCATGATACGGCAGCAAAGTTCCTTGATTATTACGCCTGAATGAGAGTATAGTTCCTAGCCATATCAGCCTAGAAAATCGCAACTTTTCATTTTCTGTCGGTCTTAGTACACGATTTAACTAAAGAAGAGTCAAGTTTTAAATAGGAAAAATATCAAAACTCTTTGGTCATTTTTAAGCGCAATGCTAACGGTCTAATCAGATTCAATGAACTATGCTAAGCTGTGCTAAAAGTGGTACCGCCAGAACCGGAGATCGGCTGAATGGATTCGAAAACGGTAAAACTCAACTGTTTAACTCTAGGGGAGTTGGAAAATGAGCCTATTTTCAAAAAAAGTGGAGTGTTCCTTTAAATGTGTTGATTTTAATAAAGACACTGAACTCTGATTTGGTGAAACGCAATGAATGTGCATCACTCTTGTACTTTTCGTTTTCAACATATTTCTGTTCAGGGAAAACCAATCAAGGAAAGCATATGCCTAGAGCACCTCCTAGTGGTCATTATATAAAACACAAAGGAACCCCCCCCCCATGAGATATTGCTTAAAAACTTAACAGCTTTAACTAAAAATATACACAGGCTTAACAGAAATTATTCTGATGAGTGTTTCTTCAACAATGATCATTTTAGTTTGAAGGGAGGGAAACCTATGTTTATAGGCTATTAAGGAAATGTAATTTTGCCAAAGAAGAACTTTTATTTTAGATATTTATTTAAAAGCAACCTACTTAAGTGCAATATGTTATTATATCATTATGCTTAACACTGAGAATTTGAATAATTATTTTGTGATGATCAGGTGCAAATATCTAAAATCAGAGAATATCGTAGGTTTGGGAAGTTGACGGGTGGATGATTTATTTTTAACAGCGGATTTGGGTGATGTTAGAGCTGATCCGCACATCTCTAGCGCACAAGCCCTATAGACTTTTTCTTTGTTCAGTTTGCAAACTGAACATGGGTTGAAGCTTTTAATTTTGAACTCTCAAAGTGCACCAAAGTGCATTCATATTAATGAATTTATCTTTAAAATGTAAAAAATTTTGTATGCCCCCGGAACCCCCTATAGGGACAGAGATACAACCACCATGGAAAACACACAATCCTGTGGGAAACACTGTATGATAAGTGTTCTCAAAATACAAATCTTATTCTCTTAATATTAAAATACCTAAAACACGTGCTTGTAAAAGCACTTTAAGCTTTATTCAGCACTCTTTATATATACTCTCTATACTTGGAAATGAAATTCCCAATAGTTTACTTGTCAATTTAACTTTCCTTAGTGATTTCTTCTGAGACTCGAGCATTACCATACCAGCAACTCACACAGAATGTCATGACGCTTTCAATAAAAGTCCCTTAAAACATCAAAAGCATTCTGCTATGGACATTAAAATACAACAGTTTCTTCTAGAAATACATCCTCTGTTGTAACTTCTTACTTAAAGGATTAGTTCACTTTCAAATTAAAATTAGCCCAACCTTTACTCACCCTCAAGCCATCCTATATGACTTTCTTCTTTCTGACAAAGACAATCTGAGAAATATTAATAAATATTCTGATGCATCTTATCTTTACATTGTTAGTGATAGGGTTCAATGAGCTGAAGAAAGCGCTTCTATCCACATCCATCCATCATAAACGTACTCCACATGGCTCCGGAGTGTTAATAAAGGCCTTCTGAAGTGAAGCGATGCGTATGTGTAAAAAAAATCCATATTTAAAAAAGTTATGAAATCGAATATCAAGCATCCGCCACACCGCTTTCCGTATTCAGCGTACGCAGAAAGTGTAAACCTCTTGCAGTTCAAAAAGCTTACATTACATTATGAGCCTTCCCTATTAAACTTACGAAAAAAGTGTAATTGACACGACGCCAGTTTACATTTTCTTCGTAACTGGCGGAAGCCCGATATTCGACTTCATAACTTGTTATATTTTTCTCTTTAACTCTAAAATCATTAACCATCTCCTTAGGAGGCATTTAAAAGGGGATTTGATTTCACCAATTTAAAAAAAATTGTATTGAAGGCTCACTAAAGCAGTATCATCAGCGTACTTAATGATGTATCTATTTAAAAAAAAAAACTAGAACATGAATTAGTATATAAAATTAATAATAATGGGGATAAGACACATCCCTGAGGTGATCCAATCGAAGTAGTCATTTTGTCTGAGATAGACCCTCCTAACTTAATATGCTGGGTTCTACAACTAAGAAAATTGATCACCCATGTAAACAACTTACTATCTAGTGAGAATTCTTTTGCCAAGGTATCTGCTATAGTGTACTAGGGGAAATACAGTTAAAGGCAGATGAGAAATCCACAAATAGAATTTTAGCATGAGTCTTTGGTTTCTCTAGATGTAAATGCAACAGATGCAACACTGTTAAAATTGCATCCTCTACCCCCCTAGAGGATTGATATGCAAATTGCAGAGGATCAATGAGATGTTCTGTTTCAGACACAATGTACTTTTCACTAAATGCTTAACTTTTCATCACTAGTGACATAAGTGCTATTGGTCGAAAATCATTTAATTCTATAGGTCTGGAAACTTTTGCCACTGGAACTATTTTAGATGTTTTACATAAAGCAAGGACTATACCAGTATTGTAGGAAGCACTAAAAATATCAGTAAAAACTGGTGCTAACTGAACAGAACAGTGTTTTAAAACATTACCGCATATCTTATCCAGACCCGGGCTTTTTCGGGGAAAAAATTACATTTCTTAAAGATCTGACTAACCTATAAAAATGAATAGGAGATATAGTCGTAGGTGATTGTGGTATCAGGACAGCATCATCGCCTCCCCAATCAAAACAACAGAAATACATATATCTTTTTCATCTACTTGCTTCTTCTTCGTCGTTTTAGGTATCAGTGTGTGCTCGGCAAGACCGTTTTGTGCTTGAGCGCCACCAAGCCGTGTTTTCCTGTAACTTCAGCAGCTCCAGGCACGTGTACAACACATATTACACATTATACCCACATATATTAGGCAAACTCAAATTTTATTTTATATGCGATTATTCGCGATTAATCTGTTGACAGCCTTAATCTTGTCAAATCGCTGGAATGTTTTATTTAAAAAGGCTAAAAAATGTAAATGATGGAAATAGGGAGGACAAAAATGAAAGTAAGGGCTTGTCTGCTACAATATGAGCGAACAAAACAGTAAACTTGCCCATACAAGGTGTAAGATGTGCAAAGCTTCTTCCCATTGTCGAATCCGTTCAGAAATATGATCTTAACTCAACATATATCTCAACATAACTAGGTAGAATGACCATATCTGTTAATCAGCCAATCAGGAACTGCTATTAATAATCTCAAAAATGCGTGATTAATTTTAGGGAACATGTTTAATACAATGTAATACAGGAATATTTAGCAAAAGTATTATGTTATGCCATCATGTATTCAACATCTTATATATTCAATTTCAGGAAACCTATATTTTTCAGTATTCTTATACATTTTGATGTCATAACAGAGGACTGAACCTCACCCATGTCATGATACTAAAATAATAACATAAAAGAATACTATTAAAGACGGCATAAATTAGAAGTTGCAGTCATCTTTTTTGCACTATATGATATATATCAGAGTGAATGGCTTTTCCAACAAGAAAAAATGTAGGGCGGGGCTTGATTTTCTCCATGGGAATTTGATTGGTTGGTTGTGGTTTGCTATTGGTGGATCTCATGTGAGTGACAGGTTGCTCTACCCTCACTCCAGTAAACACATCATCAGAGGGAAGGGGAAGTTATTTTGAAAGATTATTAGGCACATGAATTTAAAAAAATAATGATGTGCAAAATATTCCATTAAAAAAATAAGAATTGTCCATTTTGATTTCATGGTGACTTTAAAGAATTCCAAAAAGGAACACTTAAATGGAATTTCTATAGTAATTTGAAACCAATATGATCCAACTGGATAAACTAAAAAAATCTATTTTTGTAAATGATCCCATCAAACTGGAACAGAAATTCCATTAGCTTTCTTTTAGATTTGTTTTGACAACGACAGTACTGTGCCATGACATCAGCAGCAACACACCCAATTTCACAATCGTGACATTTAGTTTTTTCTGTCTCAGAATATTAAAATGTGTTACATAACAACATAAACACTCCAGTTAAAAAAAAAAAAAAAATATATATATATATATATATATATATATATATATATATATATATATATTTTTTTTTTTTAACAGACCCATTAAAGCTGCATTTGTGTTTCTCTCACAGGTACAATTTTGGGATTCGGACTGCGGCCATATAAAATGTCATATCGAGAAGTTAAGTACTTCTCCTTTCCCGGAGAGCTGCTGATGAGAATGCTGCAGATGCTGGTGCTCCCCCTGCTGGTGTCCAGTTTAATTACAGGTACGGTTCCACCGTGGCGCCACCAGGCACTGACCAGACATGGGCAACTCTGCCAGCTAAACCCAGAACAACATGAGTCTGAGATAAGCACATGATGCAATGGAAGGGGAAGGGCTGAATGTGATCTGGTCAAGCTCAAATGGGGCGACAGATTGATTTTATGTCTCACCCTTTGTTATGTCACTGGGGCAACTGAAGCAATTCAGTCTGTTTTTGCAGCTGTAAATGTATTTGTAAATAGATTTTTATAGTTGGTAAAACTTTATATGCATATGAAAATAATAGTTTAAGAAGGATTCAGTTTAGTTTTGAGATATTCAACAAGGCTGATCCTATGGAAGCTTGTTTCCACCACGGAATAAAAAAAATAAAGGATAATTGCGAGTTTATATCTTGCAATTCTGACTTTATAGCATGCAATTGCGAATTTATCACACAATTGTAAGAAAAAAGTCAGACCTGAGATAAAAAAAAGTTGCAATTGTCCTTTTTTTATTGCGTGGTGGAAACAAGCTTCCACTGATCCAACTTCTACACTGCTAAAAATATTTTCTTATTTTGTATTTTTGTCTTATATAGACAAAAATATGTCTTATATGTTTTGTTTTATATAGAAGTTATAAAGTCCAGTTCTGAGGAGAAAAAAAGACTGACTTTTTTTCTCAGAATTGCTAATTTTTATCTCCTAATTCCAACTTTATAACTCACAATTCTGACTTTATAATTGCAATTGCGAGTTTATATCAAGAAATTCTGAGAAATAAAGTCAGAATTGTGAGATTGTGACAATTGTGAGGAAAAACAAAAACAAAATTGTGAGACAAAAAGTTGCAATTACCTTTTTTTTCAGTGGCGGAAACAAGCTTTTTGTGTCTATTACAAATATATAAAAATTCTTAAACCAAGATACATTTACTTGAAGGAAAATGATTAAAGATATTAAGTCTCGTTTTCTGAAAAATTCTGTGAGTTTATGCTTAATTTAAGTGAGTTTAATGCTAAAATTAATTGTTTGTAACAAGAAATATCTGTCAGTGGAGTAAGAAACAATCTTGTTTTCCCTTTGAAATAAGTTTATTTTTCTTAACTCAGTGACAGATATTTTTTCTTGTTTCAAGAATAAAAATTATTATTATTATTATTATTATTATTTTTTTTAGAAACGAAGACATTATCTTAGTCGTTTTGCTTTTTTTGATTTAAGAATGTTTCAATATTTGGACTGGAAAACAAGACAAAATACTGAGTATAAAATCATTTGTTTTGTTTAAAAATAAAGGAGAATCGTAAGGAAGGATAACATAAGCTCTTTGAGGGGTCTGACCGGTTAAGGAAGTGGGAGCAGGTGAGAGTGTTTGTAAGGTCAGAGCTTTGATGGTCTTTTTCCAAACAGACAAGAAGTCAAGGGTCGAAGTGACCATACAGAGAAACGAACAAATGCTTCTTTCAGTCACCTCTCTCTCACACACACACTCTTTCTCTGTGTATAAATAGCATTTGCTGCCTTCTAAATAAAGACACAAACTGTTTCTAGACAGATTGATGGCTGCTGTGCAGCTTTATAGATTGACTATGGAACTAACACAGCTTATATTGAATGAAGAATACAATACTTTTAGTTTTTGTGTATCTTTGAAAGTTAAATAACTGCTTTAAATCTATAGAGTCCACATGTAACAGCTTTCACAAGCCATTTTACATACATAATTGGACATATCTCGGAGTGAAAATGTATGGCAGGACTTGATATTATCCATCAAAAATTGATTGGATTGAGAAAAGAGGATGTTACATACTAGAATGGAGTCAGATGGCTGAAGTGGAGGGGTTAAAAAAAGTTAAAGATATTCATAATGTCACCTGAAAATGAAAGAGGTGGAGCAAATTACTACATTTTGATGTTCACTTCTTTGGAATGACATTTACAATAAGACCTGAAATGTGTATTAATAGCCTATTTTGATTTCATATTGAGCTGTCTGTAAAGATCTTTTCAGATGAGCGATGTTTGTTTCTCTCTTGTTCTCCACTTGCACAGTCACAAGGCTGAACACCAATGACACAGTAGAGGCCTGTTCAGATCAAACGCGCAGAACATAAACATGCACATAAACACACGCACGTGGTGCATCACAGCTTGTTGTCGGGTCAGCCAAATCTGTAAAAGCCAAAACAACGACAAACTGTTCAATGGCTGCATGGTCATACATTTACTCGAATGTAAATACACTGTGATTTAAAGTGCTGTATATTGTCACTATAACATACTGTTTAATAGTAAGAGATAAAGAAATAGTTTTTATTGCTGTATAATAATAACCTGAGGGAATGAACTAAAAAAACAAGATCTTTGCATTTTCCGAAGAAGCTTTATTTTACAGTAATGAAAATCTAATTATATATACTGTAAATGAAAGCTTCTCTAATAATGAAAATCTGAACAGTATTGAAAATGTGTGTGTGTGTGTGCGCGCATGTATATATACATAAAAATGATATACTTAAACTTTTATGTTAGATGAAATTAATCATGATTAATCGATTTGCCAAAAGTTTTGTGACGCCTGCCTTTACGTGCACATGAACTTTAATGACATCCCATTCTTAATCCGTAAGGTTTAATATGGAGTTGGCCCACGCTTTGCAGCTATAACAGCCTTAACTCTTCTGGGAAGGCTTTCCACAAGGTTTAGGAGTATGTTTATGGGAATTTTTGACCATTCTTCTAGAAGCACATTTGTGAGGTCAGGCAGTGATGTTGGCGAGAAGGCCTGGCTCACAGTCTCCGCTCTAATTCATCCCAAAGGTGTTCTGTCGGGTTAAAGTCAAGAGTCAGTCAAGTTCCTCCACACCAAACTCCCTCATCCATGTCTTTATGGACCTTGCTTTGTGCACTGATGTGCAGTCATGTTGGAACAAGGAGGGGCCATCCCCAAACTGTTCCCACAAAGTTGGGAGCATGAAATTATCCAAAATGTCTTGGTATGCTGAAGCATTAAGAGTTCCTTTCACTGGAACTAAGGGTTCAAGCCCAACCCCTGAAAAACAACCCCACACCATAATCTCCCTCAACCAAAATTTACACTTGGCACAATGCAGTCAGGCAAGTACCGTTCTACTGGCAACCGCCAAACCCAGACTCGTCCATCGGATTGTCAGACAGAGAAGCGTGATTCGTCACTCCAGAGCACACGTCTCTAACTGCTCTAGACTCCAGTGACGGCGTGCTTTACACCACTGCATCCCAATGCTTTGCATTGCACTTGGTGATGTAAGGGTTGGATGCTCGGCCATGGAAACCCATTCCATGAAACTCTCTACGCACTGTTCTTGAGCTAATCTGAAGGCCACATGAAGTTTGGAGGTCTGTAGCTATTGACTCTGCAGAAAGTTGGCTACTTCTGCTCACTGTGTGCCTCAGCATGCGCTGACCCCGCTCTGGCCTACCACTTCATGACTGAGTTGCTGTTGTTCCCAATTGATTCCACTTTGTTATGATACCACTAACAGTTGACCGTGGAATATTTAGTAGTGAGGAAATTTCACGAATGGACTTATTGCACAGGTGGAAACCTATCACGGCACCACGCTTGAATTCCCTGAGCTCCTGAGAGTGACCCATTCTTTCACAAATGTTTGTAGAAGCAGTCTGCATGCCTAGGTGCTTGATTTTATACACCAGTGGCCATGGAAGTGATTGGAACACCTGAATTCAATGATTTGGAGGGGTGTCCCAATACTTCTGGCAATATAGTGTATATATACATACACATTATATTACAAACTTTTGTTAGATGCGTTGAATTGTGGGGACATTCTATAGGCGTAATGATTTTTATACTGTACAAACCGTATTTTCTATCGCCCTACACCCCTAAATATCACAGGAAACTGTGCACATTTTTACTTTCTCACAAAAACTCATTCTGTATGATTTATAAGCCTTTTGAAAAGTGGGGACATGGGGTAATGTCGTCATAAGTCACCCTCTCCTTTTAATACCTATGCCATACCCGTGTCATTATACACATTTATGTCCTGATATGTCACAAAAACGTGCACTCACACACACACTTATAAACTTTTTTATGTTAGATGCAATTAATCACGATTAATCTATTTGACAGCACTAACACAAACACACACACATTGTCAGCACTAACACACACACAAAGGGAAATCTAATGAGAAAGGCAAACTATAAACTTTTTTTTTTCTTTTGCAGTTAAATGTGACCTGTACATATTTTCATGTTTCATCCTCTGTGGTTGCTAGGGTGTTCTGAGTGGTTGCTAGGTGGTTGCTTACAAGTCTGTGATAATTCTGGGTCTGTAGAGGTGCGTTCACACCATGTCATAAATACCGTAATTACGAGATTTCAACATGTAAAAAGCATTCACGTCCTTGTACCACCTGACCGCTGCAAATTCATTTAGGCGTTGATGGTGTTGCCATAGGAATGCGTAATTGACAGTTGAGAGGTCGGCTCAGAGTAGAATTTCCTCTCGAAATTACAGTAAAGTAGTTTTTCACCCTTTTTATTGTTCACCAGGTGAAAATCATAAGCCCAATTGCTTATAAAGTAGTAACATGTTTTTCCTTCAAATTTGAGGAATCATTCATGTGTGGATGCTTCAGTGTTAGAGCCTTAAATATTTGATTAAACAGCTACTTGATGGAACATAGATTTAGTTTATCAACAAAATCTGGCCGTTCACAGACGGCCATGAAGAGTGTGCTCTCATTAGATGAGAATTTCTTTGTGAAGGGGTCGCACACAATTCGTCTTTGAAGACTGTGTGTGTGTGTATGTGAGGTAATTACTTTGCGGTATAGGAGAATAAGACTTT
Source organism: Chanodichthys erythropterus (assembly GCF_024489055.1). Taxonomy (NCBI): domain Eukaryota; kingdom Metazoa; phylum Chordata; class Actinopteri; order Cypriniformes; family Xenocyprididae; genus Chanodichthys; species Chanodichthys erythropterus. Next base: position 48,169,230 of record NC_090233.1, read on the forward strand.
ATAAGACTCTTGCAGGGGAAGTCATCGTTACCATGGAGACGAGAACTAATGAGAGCAGCAGGAAGAGAACATGACCTGTGCAGAAGGTTCCCAGGCCAGTGTGTCTGTGGGTGCTGGGGTGGAAGCTGAGGGGCTTTATGGGCTCAGGGGCAGTGAGATCACTACTTAGATCACACATGCACACACACACACACAATAATGGAAGACATACATAGTTCAATACAATGGCTGTTCAGTCCTATAGAGAGAAATGTTGAAGGGCAGTCGTGGTCTGTGACCTTTAGGAAATATACTGTTTTACTGCTATAGAGTCTATTGTGGTTGAACATCAATGTAGCTCTTTCTTTTTTTCTTTCTTTCTTTCTTTCATTTGTTTATCGTTTTGTTCTTTTTTCGTTTGTTTCGTTGTTTCTTTCATTCTTTTTCAGTTTTTCTTTCTTTCTTTCTTTCGTTTTGTTCTTTCATTCTTTTTCGGTTTCTTTTGTTTGTTTCGTTCTTTTTTGTTTGTCGTTTTCCTTGTTTCTTTTTTATTTGTTCTTTCACTCTTTCTTTCTTTCTTTCATTTGTTTATCGTTTTGTTCTTTTTTGTATGTTTCGTTGTTTCTTTCATTCTTTTTCAGTCTTTCTTTCGTTTTGTTCTTTCATTCTTTTTAGGTTTCTTTTGTTTGTTTCGTTCTTTTTTGTTTGTCGTTTTTCTTGTTTCTTTTTTATTTGTTCTTTCACTCTTTCTTTCTTTCTTTCTTTCTTTCATTTGTTTATCGTTTTGTTCTTTTTACGTTTGTTTTGTTGTTTCTTTCATTCTTTTTCAGTTTTTCTTTCTTTCTTTTGTTCTTTCATTCTTTTTCGGTTTCTTTTGTTTGTTTCGTTCTTTTTTGTTTGTCGTTTTCCTTGTTTCTTTTTTATTTGTTCTTTCACTCTTTCTTTCTTTCTTTCTTTCTTGCTTGCTTTCATTTGTTGTTTTGTTCTTTTTTCATTTGTTGTTTTGTTTGTTCTGTCTTTCTGTCTGTCTTTCATTTGTTTATTCTTTCATTCTTTTTTCGGTTTCTTTCTTTCTGTTGTTTATTGTTTTGTTCGTTCTTTTATTTTATTTGTTGTTTTTGTTGTTTTCATTTGTTGTTTTGTTCTTTCTTTCATTCGTTTCTTTCTTTCTTTCATCTGTAGTTGTTTTGTTTTTTCATTTGTTTGTTTCGGGGGGTTTTTTCGTTGTTTTTTTTCATTCATTTGTTCATTCATTCGTTCTTTCTTTCATTCTTTTTCTGTTTCTTTGGTTCTTTCATTATTTCTTTTATTTCTTTCTTTTGTGGTTTCTTTCATTTGTTTGTTTCGTTCTTTTTCACTTGTTTCTTTTTTCCTTCTTTCTTTCTTTCATTCGTTCTTTTGTTTGTTGGTTTGTTCTTTCTTTCTTTTGTTTGTTCTTTCTTTCGTTCATTCTTTTGTTTGTTCGTTCTTTCTTTCGCTTTTTTCGTTTGTTCTTTCTTTAATTTATTTCTTTAAATAAATTGTTAAATAAACAAGTAGGTAAATCACCTATCACCATTGATAAAATATTTCACGATTAGTCATTAGTTTTACTTTCATTTTCATGGACTTTTAGTTTGTTTCCTTTGTTTCATTTTCTTGTTCTTTGTTGGTTACCATGGTTTTTGATTAACTAGCACACCTGTTCATGTTTGAGTTCATTATCCTTGTGTATTTAAGTCCCTCAGTTCATTGTCTGGTGCTGTTTGTGCCATGCACGCTGTTTTGCTGTGTTTGCACTCGTTTGGAGATCTGTTTTGATTTCTTTAATAAACCAAGCTGCTATTTTGAACTACTTCGCCTATAATACTTTGCCTATGTAATACTTACTGTTTTACTATATTTTTCATCTAATAAATGCAGCTTTGTTGAGCATAAGAAATTTTTTTATTGACCCTAATCTTTTGAAAGCTAGTGTAGAATGAGCAGGTGTGTGCAAACGCTTGACTGTCACTGTATGTCTAGTATATGCTGTTGCTCACAATACTATATGTACATGCATGCACAGAATCATGTGAAACTAACTCATACTACAGTCTAATGTCACCTGTGTGCAGGTATGGCCGCTCTGGACAGCCGAGCGTCAGGGAAGATGGGTATGAGAGCTGTAGTGTACTACACCACCACCACTATCATCGCTGTAATCATTGGGATCGTCATGGTGCTCATCATCCACCCAGGAAAAGGCTCAAGAGACGAATTCAAAAAACACGAGAAAATAGAACAAGTCAGTCCAGCAGATGCCTTCCTCGATCTCATCAGGTATGATGAAGTTTATTTCTATTTCTTTTTTTTTTTTTTTTTTTACAATTTATTATATCTGGGGTTTTTATTTTTTTAAACTTTATATTATTTTTTGTTTTTTAACAGAAACATGTTTCCTCCTAATTTAGTGCAAGCTTGTACGCAACAGGTACGTTACTAATGCACGGAAAACACTAAAAATCTAGTTCCATATAAGATGGTAAAACCAAGTAACCGTGTCTATTCTCTCTACCTTCCACAGTTTAAAACACAGTATGCCAAGCGAGTGGTCACAGTTAAAATTCTGGTGAACGACACATTGTTCAGTTTGAATAACGGGTCACAGGAACTCAAACGTGAAGAGATGATACCAGTGCTGGGAACAGTTAATGGAGTCAATGCACTCGGACTTGTGTTCTTCTCCATGTGCTTTGGCCTCATCATTGGAAACATGAAGGAGCAGGGCCAACCGCTACGGGATTTCTTTGACTGTCTGAATGAGGCCATCATGAGGCTAGTTGCAATTATCATGTGGTGAGTGATTCAAAGAGGGAAAGTTCTCAGTTTTGAAGAAATGAAACTATGATGACCTGCCAAGATTTATTTTTATTTATTTATTTTTTTTCAACTTACTGGAACATGAAACAGAAAATGAAACAGAATTTATTGGGAAGAGTTGAACTGCTTTGCTTTTAATTTTTAAGTTCAACAGAAGTCCATCTTTTCATTTATTTATTAGTTAACATAATAATATAAATAAATAAATAAATAAATATATATTATATATATTTATTTATTTATATATCAGATATATATGTATATACACACATATATCTGAAAGATCATGTGACACTGAAGACTGGAGTAATGATGCTGAAAGTTCAGCTTTGATCACAGGAATAAATTACATTTTAAAATATTTGTTCAAATAGAAAACTAGAGTTTCATAGAAATAATGTTTCACAATATTACTGTTTTCATTATTTTTGATCAAATAAATGCAGCCTTGGTGAGCAGAAGAGACTTTAAACATTAAAAAACCTTAATGTTTCCAAACTGCTGATCGATTCAAATCAGTGAAGAAATAATTTTTTTTTAACAATTTTTTTTTTTTTTTAAAACACTTTTTGATCATTAACTTGAACTGATGTTCATAATACTGGAATAATACTTACTTTTAATAATCATAAAAGTAATTCATTTGGAATTTTTGTTGTACTGTATGTTTTTGATTCACTAAAAGTATTTTTTTCATTTGTTCCTTAATCGGACGTGTGTGTTATTTTGGTGTGCAGTCCACGAGGATGTCCTGTACACTGTTTTCTTTGCATCACATTCAGTATGGAAAGTTCTCAGTTTTGAAGAAATGAAACTATGATGACCTGCCAGATTTATTTTTATTTTTTTTATTTCAACTTACTGGAACATTAGCAAATGAAACAGAATTTATTGGGAAGAGTTAAACTGCGTTGCTAAGTTCAGCAGAAGACATTGCCTCCTCTCACGTGAGATACCCAAATTGTCCCTGCGTCCCAATGTCCATACTATCCATCCTTAATAGTATGTGAGATTAAAATAAGTGTGTGCCAAAGCATAGTATGTTGAAAAGAGTATGCCAAAAGTCCCCGGATGGTCTACTATTTCCGGTAGATTTTCGAAGTGTGGATCCGTTTTTCATCTGCAAATACCAATGTGGACTTTTATAAAGATCTGATTGGCCATTAAGTTTTAAATGCATCTTTATGCATTAATATGAGGAGAGTTCTCCACATGAAAGACTCGCGACTGCAGATCAACGTGCTGCATTTCTCTCCGATACGGTAGGAAATTAGCTAAATAAAATGTGGAGGATGTAAGATGATTGACAGGGAAGTTTACGGTGACTGGATGCGACAGAGAGCAAAGACTCAACTGTATGACGTGATAGTATGTCCCAAAGCTTGTCTAGTCTTTTGCTACACACTCAAAAGTAAGTACTTTTTGTTCACAGAAAGAGTACATATTTTAGGGCGTAGTACTATAAGTAGGCGAATTGGAACGCAGCAAATGACTAAAAAGTAATCCACCATTTTGTCCGACAAAGCAGATAGGAGTTAGAAGATTAGCCTCAGTGGAGTTAAACTTTTGTATATTATATTTTGTATATTGACATCTTTCCGCGTTTGAAACAACACTGATTCTCATGTTCATTCATGTTTATTTGATGCTATAAATGTAAGAGATGATCAGTTTACGAGCCTCTTGAGCTGAGGCGCTACAGCAACCTGTCACGACCATGGTCACGACACATTAAAGAAAACAGGTTTTATTGTTTGAATTTCTTAAAAAACTACAGTTTTAAAACTGGGACTTTGTTAAATATCATAAGTTACCTGCTTTGTCTTGTCAGTGTCCTCTTTGCTCCGTGATGCATTTATCACTGTGTGACGTGATGGGCCTGACAGCACCAGTCGACCAAAGCAACAGTAACTAGGGGGGGCTGGTCTTTGAGAAGGGTCAGTTCGGCTAGGTATACATCCGCGCTAAACTATCAAGGTGAAAGTCATCATAGCTTGTGTAGTATAGAGCCATCTCCCAACCCAACTTGGAGAATAGATTAACGGCGATATTTTTTTTATCGCGCGATAAGAGTCTCGCGTTAACGCAGCACGTTAACGCCGATAACGGCCCACCACTAATATATATATATATATATATATATATATATATATATATATATATATATATATATATATATTTATATATAATATGTGTATATATATATATATAAAAAAATAAAATTCAAATGTCAACCCAGGGTGCTTTTTCAGTTAATTTTAGCATACATTTGTTCCAGTTTGTTGCCGTCACTCTGGTGATCCTAATATTGCACTTGTGCCACATATATCACTCTGTTTTGTAAGAATTTTTCTGCCTGTCCTACCTAAAAAAACAAACAAAAGAAAAATCAAAGCACAGTTACTGGTTCATTTCGAATCAACATTGCGGGTGAAAAATAAAAAAAATTTAGTAAGGAAATCAGGTGGGAACGATTCACTGACTGTTTTCACACCTCAGGTACGCTCCACTGGGCATATTGTTCCTGATTGCTGGAAAGATAGTTGAGATGGATGATATATCAGAAATGGGAGGCCAGTTGGGAATGTACACCATCACAGTCATCATTGGCCTACTGATACATGCAGTCATCGTACTGCCCTTGCTCTACTTCGTTGTGACGCGTAAAAATCCATTTGTGTTCATCGCTGGACTTCTGCAAGCCCTTGTCACTGCTCTTGGTACCTCTTCCAGGTGAGCTTTTACACCCATACTACTACTTCAGCTTTGTTAATTATAATTACAATAATAAATATATATATATTCTAAGAGACTTCTTTCAAAAACTTTAGAAATTATATATATATATATTATTTTTAATGTTTTTGAAAGAAGTCTCTTAAAAGTATTTTTTTTTTCATTTGTTCATTAATTGGACGTGTATGTTATTTTGGTGTGCAGTCCATGAGGATGTCCTGTACACTGTGTTCTCTTTGCATCACATTCAGTACTGACCGGAAACTCCCATTCATAACAAGTCAAATATGATTTCTTTTGCCTTGGCGCTCCACCTTTTTGCGCAACATTTTCCTTTTGTGTTCCATGGAATAGTGTTATGTGTTTGGAACAGATGAGTAATGTTTAACAGATGAGTAAGTGACAGACTTTCAAATTTGCCATGTCTCTCCATAGCTCTGCCACTCTGCCCATCACCTTTAAGTGTCTAGAAGAAAATAACCATGTGGATAAACGAATAACCCGTTTTGTGCTGCCCGTGGGAGCCACCATAAACATGGACGGCACAGCTCTGTAC